>NW_017387739.1:367616-384471 GCF_001664035.1 Metschnikowia bicuspidata var. bicuspidata NRRL YB-4993 | reverse complement strand
CCTTGATTCCGTTTCTTAGTTCTCCTTGTTTTCGGTTCCCTTGATTTCGGGTTCCCTTGATTCCGTTTCTTAGTTCTCCTTGTTTTCGGTTCCCTTGATTTCGGGTTCCCTTGATTCCGTTTCTTGGTTCTCCTTGTTTTCGGTTCCCTTGATTTCGGGTTCCCTTGATTCCGTTTCTTAGTTCTCCTTGTTTTCGGTTCCCTTGATTTCGGGTTTCCTTGTTTCCGTTTCTTGGTTCTCCTTGTCTTCGGTTCCCTTGATTTAGGGTTTCCTTGATTTGGGGTTCCCTTGCTTTCGGGTTCCTTGATTTCGAGTAACCTTGATTCCGTATCTTAGTTCTCTTTGCGCTTCTTAGTTCTCCTTTGCGCTTCTTTGTTCTCCTTCCGGTTCTTTGTTTTCCTTCCGATTCTTCGTTCTCCTTCTGTTTCTTGGTTCTCCTTGTTTTCGCTCGAGTTCTCTTTCCCTGTCTTCCCTTTCGTCGTCTTCTTTCTCTACTTTATACAGACTTCTCAAAAAGGCTCGCACCGGCGGGACGTCGCTCGTAAACCGTCCAAACACGTTCAGGCACAATGAAGCTTCCAAGGTTCAGCGGCGCCTGGGTCTGCCAAGTAGTGCCGAATGCCTGCTGTTTGCGTGCGGAAAACGGCGTGGAGGATGTGCAAAATTCCAACAAGAGCGTGAGAGTTGTATGCGCAAGAGCCTAATTCCCAGATGGGGCTGAGCCTGTCAGCCGCTCGGTTTTCCGATGCTCCGGCGGCGGTCGCCTAAAAAAGATAAAAAAAAGATAAAAAGAGGGGGCCCGCCTCTGAACGTCCAATCCGCCGCGGTCAAAAACGCCTTGTCAAGTGGCTCCTGGTTGCTGGGCTTGCTTCTCGCTCACGATGCGTTCGTCTGACGGGGCGACGTTTTTTTTCGCGGGGCCAGGCGGCCCCGTGGCTCTGCCAATAATTCAAGCCCGCAATAGGAAAGTGCACCAGGCCCGGGGGCAGAACGAGCAGCACGGACCCCGGAATTTTTTTCTTGCCTTGATTCTGCTGCATCTGGTGGCGACTTGGGATTTTTTTTCTGGCCATCTGTTTCTCACGTTTTGTCTCCACCACAATTTCGTTCCAGCACAGCCGTATCTAATTGCCCAGCGATGGCGCTGCGAGTGGCCCAGGTCCGCGGTGTGCAGAGAAGACCACGGTTTATTAGATGCCCAAAGAGGCCTGGCGGCATCGACTTCGTGTTGCAGATCTGCAGGGCCTATGGCCGTGAATCGGGCTGGCTTTAAGAAAAGTGAGCTGGCTTTTGGAGAGTGGATTGGCTTTTAGAGAGTGGATTGGCTTTTAGAAAAGTGGATTGGCTTTGAGAAAAGTGGATTGGCTTTTAAAAAGTGGTTTGGCTTCTAAAAAGAGAATTGGCTTCTAAAAGAGAATTGGCTTTTTTAAAGTGGACTGGCACCTAAGAAGATCCTTTGCTACCTTAAGACCACTGATCGTCGGTGTGGAGACTATGCCCCGAACCATAGGTGCTTCACCGGCATCTCTTTTGATCGCCATCTTATGTGATGATGGTTTCAGAAATGCCTTGAGCAGCACGCATTTTCACCTTTTTTCCAATTCGTTTATGTAGCTTTTTGCAAAACACGCCGTTCTAAGAAGATATGCAATGTCTGCTTCCGGGGCTTCTGGTTCGCAGCGGTGTCGCTAGCTTTCGCTATCTCAACCTGGAAAGGACTTGAAACAAAGCCTTACAGGGAAGTCTGTCCAGCATTTCAAAACCATGTTTGAAGAAATCACAGCTGCTCTGCTCGTGGAAACCTTGTTGTGTGACTCTGTTTGCAACTCCTTCGTAGCTCGGCATTTCTCTCAAACATACTCCCCAATAGCAGCACTGGAAACAATGCTCACACGGGCTTGTCCCGAATATCTGCAGTTTTAAGATCCCAAAATTTATCGGACCTCATGAAGTATGGCCTGTCAAAAAGTCCTCGGTATTCTTCTCCGAACCTATTGCTAGGGGCCGGATGAAAGCGGGTTTTTGGACTGTCCATCGAGCAATCTGAAAAACATTTTTCCTGCTTTCCGCGGATAACCTGCTTTCTGGAAATTTCCGAAGCCACTGATTTCTATTTGGGATGTCTCAATCCTTGGACGCTGTTATTCCTCTCTAACGACATACTATCCTTTCAATAGGTGAGGTGCGCGGATTGATCATCAGATTCTTCAATACATCTTGCTGTGGGAAGCACATTCAGGAAGGGTTTCATACAGAGCGGAGAATATGCTGGTGGTACTATTTGCAATACGGGTGCAACGATGGTGCAGCTAGCCTTTGTTGAAAACTAGCGCTGTAAGATTGCGTCATTTGCTTCACACAGTTGAAATTGGTCTTTATTGGCACCCATTCATTTAACCGCCTTTCATCAAGTTTTGGGCATTGTGCTGTACCCATCTTGGTCCCTATAGGTGCTGTCAAGTTTTATCTTTCTTGGTCCTCCCATATGTGTTCTCACAAGTCTTTCCATATGGTTTCATTCAGAAAATTGCTGCAAGGTTGTCTGCGGACATATAGCTGCTCCCGGGCTCAGAAGCTGGGAATGAAAATAAAAGTTTTGCCAACCATGTTTATCAGTAAACTGTGCTGTCTGAACAAAAGACATCTCTGGGGTTTAAAGAGCTGTCTTCGAGTTGCGGCTTACCATAGTCTATGGGATCGGAAAATGGCTGAGACTCTTTGAAATACCGGGAACAGGAAGTGAGAATTCCTTCGTGTGAAATCAGCCTTTGGCTTGTGTGGTGCTTCCATGATCTGCAACAGCAAGATTGCACAGACGTCCGAACTGCTTGCCATCCTTAGAAACGTCTAGGCTGCGGATCTTTTAGGCATTGGTTACATATTTGGATTATGGGCAAAATTGGACTCGTTAACGTCGTTTCTTAAAGGCTCCTTAAAGAGAAGCCGAGCACATCTTCTTGGTGCATGAATTTTAGCAAGTGTGTTTCTGTCAAACCATTGGTTATCTCTTCCGCGGGTGATGTTCCATGTGTGTGCAATGCTATGAATGCAATACCTTGGAGTTGCTGGAATAAATGACATCCAATATTTCAATGCAGTTTTCAAGTTTCTGTGTGCTTACAACCCTATAACGTCGGTATACTATGACTACTCGTCCCTTTTGATCAAAGCACATCATCACATAAGAGTATCATCGTGGTCTCACATGAGATAAAATGTATTGAGGATTGTAGGTTGGGTATTTTAGACAACATAGTTTGCTTGTGTCTCTTATACTACACTTGAATTTCTCTCTGGTCTGATCCAGCTAATCATAGAGGAACGAAAGGCGGTGTCTGGGTCAATACAGTGATGCCCACTACATGGTGAATCCGGATGATTAAGCTGCGCTTAAAATTTGAATTTGTCTCCTCAAACTACCTAAAGCTTCTGTCACATATATATATATATATATATATATATTGCAGCACACCTTCAGATAGGCTGTTTCACGAATTTATACAGACACAGGCATGTCACTGGTAGAATCGCCTGTCTCGTTGTGGCTAGCGCATATATTCAATGCCGAAAGAGAGCACTCTTGTTAGGCTAACGGCCTGGTCGATTGTGTGCTGGGATTGTCTTGGTTTTATATGTTGAAGTTGAATACTCAAAACCGATGAAATATCCTGAAATATAAAGAGGTTTATTAGGCAGAGCTGTAGTTTCGTGACATTCCAATACATCGTCTCCTGAGGTGCTATTCCCTCTCCATACAAAAGCTTCTAGGGGCAACCCAATGAGAGCAGGTGTTCTAGATACATACCTTGGAAATTCCAACGGCCTGGCTCGCTTCTATTCGCTCATGAAAAATGGGACTTGTGTGCTTTTTTGCCGGATTGGGACTGTTTACTAATTAAAGGCATGACCGCTGTAACTCTCAAGATCTATCGACACCTGTATTCTGGGATCATCGGGCCGAAACTCCGATGGTGGTACCTCGATTTGTTTTGCCATTTTTGCCAAAGACTCATTACTTTATCTCTTGCTGTCCGTCACATGGGTGACTTTGTGAGAGGTTCCCTCAGAATAGCTCTTCCAAGTTCTGATGGGCTGATGTTTTCCAAGATAAGATATACGGATATATACTTTGAGGTCTTCAAATCTAATTTTTGCTCATGTTTGAGACTACCATCACAGAAATCATTCTATTCTTATCATTCCGTTTGATTTTTTTTCCTCACTTTTTTTCAGTTTTATAAACTTTTTGCATATTATTGACAACTTAACATTGCACGAAACAAATTAAAAAAGCCACGTCCCGATTCCTGACCGTCTACAGACTTTCACAGACGCTATATATTCGTCCGGGGCTGTCAGAAAGTCAATCTGTAATTTTTTGACAGTTTATATTTGCATGGCATATTAATTTGCCACACCTGCTCCGCACTGTCTCACATCGGGGCCCGTTCCATGATTCCTGTATGTCTGCGTCCACCAAAATCTGAGATTAAAGTTCAGAAGCCTTTGAGAATCTTTTCTACAGTCCACGAAGGCATATAGAGACAGCCTGGAAATGCGTTTACATCCAAAGAGCGGACGAATCCAAACAAGAACGACGAGTTGGCACCTTTTGAATACCTTTCAATGTCATCTTTCCAAGCATGCAAATTCCGCGGCCGAATCCGATGCTTTCGACAGAAACGTGATCAGATGACGAACGAATCATCCAGCAAAAACAAGCCTCACAGCACCATCGCAGATTGCCCTAATCCCACTGCTACTCAGAGGATCTCTCCATGTGCGGCAGTCAAGCCCCGATCCGGACTAAGAAAATCGTGCATGGGCCCATGTGCAGCACCGGCCGTGTTCTCCTTCCCACAAACGGCGAGCAGAAGAAGCCGCAGAAAGTTGAAAGAAGAGCAAATAAACTGCTAAACGGCCACTGAGGTTTGGCTTGATTCGAAACCTCTGTTTAAACAAAGCGCCAGTTCTTGCTTCCGCAGCACAACAGTTTCGCTGGCACTCTTCACGGGGTGCACACAAGGAAAATCGTGCATACAGGACATCGAGACTGACTCAACATGCAGCCGTCAACCATCATCGAGCTTCGACTTAACCCCCCATTTTTCACCACTGGATCTTTGATTTCTTATGTTCTCCTTGCAGAAAGAAAAAAACGCAAGGCCGGTTTCGAAGCTGGGGCAAACAAGAAATGCCGTCAGAACCGAAGAGGGGATTTTGCCGATGGGTCACACGATGCCGCCGGGATCTCGTCACCAGACATTGGGAGGCAACCGCGCGGTTGCACGTCTTTCGCGACGCAACCTTGATTACGTCGCCCCTCGGAAACGCGCGGCACGTGACCCGCCCATACTGCGCGCGGCCACTTCCGGGGGCCTGCACCGCGCCAGCTCATCGCCCCGTGAGTTTTTTTCCGCCTGCTGCGCTCGCCATCTCCCTATAAATACCTGAGCTCTGCCGGCGCCCCCGTCAGAGGTTATTTTTCTTCTCCTCTCCTCTCCTCTTTTTCTCTTCTCCTCTCTCTCAACAATAGCCAATTGCCCCAGTTGCTGTCTTTGATCGCATTAGAAAAACCTCACCTCCCCCCTTGTGAATTTTTCTAAGAAGTATGTTGCTTCTCCCGCCGACCGGACCAGCCGCCACGCTTTTGTGCCATTTGTTGAGAGTTCACTAGATGGAGCCAGGATTCCCGCCTGCCTCCAGCGTAGATGTCTCTCTAGACAAGTGGTCCACTACGTGTCTGCTTGTTCCTTTGGATGCCTTTTATATGAGTCCTGGCAAACGCCCCAGCAGTTTTTGCAGCCTTGCGATGGCTGGCAAGCCGGGCTGCGGATTTGCATCCGTTTGTGTCCCACTTGCTCAGTCTTTCCCCGCATGCACGGTGCGGACTCGTGTTCCGTTCTTGGCACGTGCCACGCCTGCAGAAGTCCTTGCATCTAGCTTCGGCTGCTTGTTGGCTTCCTGTTGAAAGGTGTTTTCGCACATGGCCAAGGCCCGCGGCGAGTTGGTCGGAGTCGGACTCCAGAGTGCTGGCGCGTTTCTTTTTTTTCGCCGGATTTTTTTTTTTTTTCGTCGCCCTGGCCTCATCGGCGCTCTCTTATCGCATCGCAAATACTAACGTCACCCAGCTCTCTTGTGCATCGTTCCCCAATACAAGTCTTGCTGAAATCTCCCCCTTTTCTTGCAAACTTGCTTCGCTCAACTCGTTTTCGTTTGAAGAACTTCCCCCTTTTTTCAAACAACCACACAGAGAACTTTCAAAGATGGCTTCGTTGTCTGCTCCCATCTCCCCACCCATGGAGTCCACCGGTGACCGTTTGATGACCTTGGAGACCAAGGACGGTCACGCGTTGCAGGGTTACTCCTTCGGTGCTCCGGTGTCTGCTGCCGGTGAAGTGGTGTTCCAAACCGGTATGGTTGGATACCCCGAGTCCGTCACCGACCCATCCTACGAGGGCCAGATTTTGGTCATCACTTACCCTCTCGTGGGCAACTACGGTGTGCCCGACAGAGACTTGAAGTGCGACATTGTCGAGCAGTTGCCCAAGTACTTCGAGTCCAACCGCATCCACATTGCCGGTTTGGTGGTGGCCCACTACACCGAGGAGTACTCTCACTTCTTGGCCAAGTCTTCCTTGGGCCAGTGGTTGCAAAAGGAGGGCATTCCTGCCATTTACGGCGTGGACACCAGAGCCTTGACCAAGAAGTTGAGAGACAATGGTTCCACTTTGGGTAGACTCTCGGTGCAGAAGGAGTCCACCAAGCACGACGACGTGCTCGGTCAACAGGACTGGCAACAGTACTTCGACGTTCCCGAATGGGACGACCCCAACGTGAAGAACTTGGTTGCCAAGGTCTCGACCAAGGAGCCTGTTTTGTACACGCCAAAGTCCAACGTCAGAACCGACAAGAACGGCAAGCCCATCCGGATTGTTGCTGTGGATGTGGGCATGAAGTACAACCAGATCCGCTGCTTCGTTGCCAGAGGTGTTGAGTTGAAGGTGGTTCCTTGGGACTACGACTTCACTGTTGAGGAGTACGACGGTTTGTTCATCTCGAACGGTCCTGGCGACCCTCAAGTCATGACCGAAACCGTTGCTAGATTGGAGCGTGTCATGAAGGAGGGCAAGACTCCTGTCTTCGGTATTTGTTTGGGTCACCAGTTGTTGGCCAGAGCTACCGGTGCCGACACCATCAAGTTGAAGTTCGGTAACCGTGGCCACAACATCCCATGTACATCCACCACCTCTGGAAGATGTTACATCACTTCTCAAAACCACGGTTACGCTGTCGATGCTTCCACTTTGTCTTCCGGCTGGAAGGAGTTGTTTGTCAATGCCAACGACCAATCCAACGAGGGTATCTACCACGAGAGCAAGCCATTTTTCTCTGTTCAATTCCACCCAGAGTCTACCCCAGGCCCAAGAGACACTGAATTTTTGTTTGACGTGTTCATCAACGCCGTTGTTGACTTCAAGAACACTGGTGTCTACAAGGCTGTTGAGTTCCCAGGTGGTAACATCGATGAGAACAGAGCTGCTCACCCTAGAGAAAACGTCAAGAAGGTCCTTGTCTTGGGTTCTGGTGGTTTGTCCATTGGCCAAGCCGGTGAGTTTGACTACTCTGGCTCTCAAGCTATCAAGGCTTTGAAGGAAGAAGGTATCTACACGATCTTGATCAACCCCAACATCGCCACGATCCAGACTTCCAAGGGTTTGGCCGACAAGGTCTATTTCTTGCCTGTCAACCCTGAGTTTGTCAGAAAGGTTATCCAATTCGAGCGCCCCGATGGTGTCTACTGTACTTTCGGTGGTCAGACTGCTTTGTCTGTTGGAATTGCTTTGAAAGACGAGTTCGAGGGTTTGGGCGTCAAGGTCTTGGGTACACCAATTGACACTGTCATTACCACCGAGGACAGAGAGTTGTTCGCCAGTGCCATGGATGAGATCAACGAAAAGTGTGCCAGATCTGAGGCTTGTACCACAGTCGAAGAGTGTGTGGATGCGGCCAACGCCATCGGATACCCATTGATTGTGAGAGCTGCCTTTGCATTGGGTGGTTTGGGCTCCGGTTTTGCTGACAACGAGGAGGAGTTGGTTGCCTTGTGTTCCAAGGCTTTCGCCACCTCATCCCAAGTTCTTGTGGAGAGATCCATGAAGGGCTGGAAGGAAGTTGAATACGAAGTTGTTCGTGATGCCTTCGACAACTGTATCACTGTGTGTAACATGGAGAACTTCGATCCTTTGGGTATCCACACTGGTGACTCTATTGTTGTTGCTCCTTCGCAAACCTTGTCTGACGAAGACTACAACATGTTGAGAACTACTGCTGTCAATGTTATCAGACACTTGGGTGTTGTCGGTGAGTGTAACATCCAGTACGCTTTGAACCCATTCTCCAAGGAGTATTGCATTATTGAGGTGAACGCAAGATTGTCTCGTTCTTCTGCTTTGGCCTCCAAAGCTACTGGCTACCCATTGGCTTACACTGCCGCCAAATTGGGTTTGAACATTCCTTTGAATGAGATCAAGAACTCTGTCACCAAATCTACCTGTGCCTGTTTCGAGCCATCTTTGGATTACGTCGTCGTCAAGATTCCAAGATGGGACTTGAAGAAGTTCACCAGAGTCTCTTCCTTGTTGTCTTCGTCCATGAAGTCTGTTGGTGAGGTCATGTCGATCGGTAGAACTTTCGAAGAAGCTATTCAAAAGGCTATCAGATCCGTTGATTACCAAAACTTGGGCTTCAACAAGACCAACGCCTTGATGTCCATCGACATTGACAGCGAATTGCAAACTCCTTCCGATCAACGTTTGTTCGCGGTTGCCAATGCTTTGTCTGACGGCTACTCTGTTGACAAGGTCTGGAAATTGACCAACATTGACAAATGGTTCTTGAACAAGTTGGACGGTTTGATCAAGTTTGGTAACAAGATTGCTGGCTATGGTGTCAAGGAAAACCTTCCAATTCCAGTGTTAAGACAAGCTAAGCAATTAGGTTTCGAGGACAGACAGATTGCCAAGTTCTTGGGCTCGAACGAAGTTGCCATCAGAAGATTGAGAAAGGAGGCCGGTGTTATACCATTCGTCAAGCAGATTGACACTGTGGCTGCCGAGTTCCCTGCTTTCACCAACTACTTATATGTCACCTACAACGCTGACTCTTCTGATGTTACCTTTGATGACCACGGTGTTATTGTCTTGGGCTCGGGTGTCTACAGAATTGGTTCCTCGGTTGAGTTCGACTGGTGTGCTGTCAGAGCCATTAGAACCTTGAGAGAGAACAAGTTCAAGACGATCATGATCAACTACAACCCTGAGACTGTTTCCACTGACTACGACGAGGCTGACAGGTTGTATTTCGAGACCATCAACTTGGAGAGAGTCTTGGATATCTATGACTTGGAGAACTCTGCTGGTGTTATCATTTCTATGGGTGGACAAACTTCCAACAACATTGCTTTGACTTTGCACCGTCAAAACGTCAAGATCTTTGGTACTTCCCCTGAGATGATTGACTCTGCTGAGAACAGATACAAGTTTTCCAGAATGTTGGACAGAATTGGTGTTGACCAACCAGCTTGGAAGGAGTTGACTTCTTACGAGGAAGCCGAAGAGTTCGCTGACTTGGTCACTTTCCCTGTGTTGGTTCGTCCTTCTTACGTGTTGTCTGGTGCTGCCATGAACACTGTCTACTCCAAGGCTGACTTAGCTTCTTACTTGTCTCAAGCTGTTGACGTGTCTCCTGATTACCCTGTGGTTATCACCAAGTACATCGAGAACGCCAAGGAAATTGAGATGGATGCCGTTGCCAAGGATGGTAAAATGATCATGCACGTTGTTTCCGAGCACGTTGAGAACGCAGGTGTCCACTCTGGTGACGCCACTCTTATTGTCCCACCTCAAGACTTGGACCCTGAGACTGTCAGAAGAATCGTTGAGGCCACTGCCAAGATTGGTATGGCTTTGGACATCACCGGTCCTTACAACATTCAATTCATTGCTAAGGACAACGACATCAAGGTTATTGAGTGTAACGTGCGTGCTTCTCGTTCCTTCCCGTTCATCTCCAAGGTTGTTGGAACTGACTTGATCGAGATGGCCACCAAGGCGATCATGGACATTCCTGTGACTCCATACCCTGGTGAGAAATTACCCGAGGACTACTGTGCTGTCAAGGTTCCTCAATTCTCTTTCTCAAGATTGGCTGGTGCTGATCCAATTTTGGGTGTTGAGATGGCTTCTACTGGTGAGGTTGCTACTTTCGGTAGAAACAAGTATGAGGCCTATTTGAAGTCTTTGATTTCGACTGGTTTCAAATTGCCAAAGAAAAACATTTTGTTTTCCATTGGTTCTTTCAAGGAGAAGCAGGAATTGTTACCCGCTATCAAGAAGTTGCATGAGATGAACTACAAGTTGTTTGCCACTGCGGGTACCGCTGACTTTATCAAGGAACACGGTGTGCCAGTTCACTACTTGGAAGTGTTGAGCAAGGAAGAAGATCAAAAATCTGAGTATTCTTTGACTCAGCATTTGGCCAAGAACTTAATTGATTTGTACATCAACTTGCCGTCTGCCAACCGTTTCCGTCGTCCTGCGAACTACATGTCCAAGGGTTACGAGTCTCGTCGTATGGCTGTTGATTACTCTATCCCATTAGTCACAAACGTCAAGTGTGCCAAGTTGTTGATCGAGGCTCTTTCCAGAGCTCCGAACATGGAGGTTTCCAACAATGATGCTCAAACCTCTCACGCCACCACGACCTTACCCGGCTTGGTCAACATCTCATCTTTTGTTCCATCCTTGAAGGACTTTGAGCAGACTACAAAGACTGCTTTGGCTTCTGGTTTCACTTTCAACGCTTTCTTGCCTCAGACCGTTTCGGGTACGACTATTGCCGATGCCAATGCTTTAGGGGAAGCTATTACTGCCGCTTCTGAGTCCGCATACACTGACTTCACTGTTTACGTTGCTGGCTCAGAGACGAACTCTGCTGAAATCGCTTCTGCTTCCGCTTCCGCTGGTGCTTTGTACTTGCCATACAACGACTTGGCTAGCTCTAATGTTGCTTCGATCTCTGCTCAGTTCACTGCTTGGCCTGCTAACAAGCCAATCATCACTGATGCGAAGGCTACTGACTTGGCCTCTGTGTTGTTGTTGGCTTCTTTGAACCACCGCTCGATTCATATCACTGGTGTTTGCTCCGCAGAAGACTTGGGCTTGATCAAGATGGCCAAGACTGGTGGCTTGCAAGTGACCTGCGATGTTTCTGTGTTCTCTTTGTTCCTTTCTCAAGCTGACTACTCTCAGTTCAGCTTCTTGCCAACTGAGAAGGACCAGGCTGCTTTGTGGAGTGCACTTGAGGACATCGACTGTTTCACCATTGGTGTCACCCCATACTTGGTTGCCAAGGGACTTGGTTACGACATTGTGCCCGGCTTGGGCTCAAAGGAGACTTTACCCTTGTTGGTTTCTGCTGTCAAGGATGGCAAGCTCACCATCGAGGATATCGTGAAGCGTTTCTCTACCAACCCGGCTAGAATCTTTAACATTTCTCAACAAGATGCTTCGGTTGACATTGACCTTGACAGAGTTTACAAAGGAGATGACTTCACGTCCGCTGTTTTCAAGAACGTGAACTTGAGAGGTTACATCGAGAGAGTTTCTCACCACGGTGAAACTGTTTGCTTGGACACCGTGATTTTGTCCAGCGTTGCATCTGGTCAGAATGGTGCTCAAGCCAGAGACAGATTTGGTTCAGTTACTGCTGTCCCACCATCTCCAAGCATGGGCCACCGCAGGGTGAGCAGAGCTTCTTTCAACAGCGGCCGCCGTCCATCTCTTCTCAAGGAGAACACCCAACAAGGTGACTTGGAGAAGTTGGGATCGGAGTTGGTTTCTCAACCTCCCGCCAACTTGTCTGAAGGTGACGCTCTTGTGAACTACATCAGAAAGAACAACACCTTTTTGAGAAACTCTGTTTTGTCCGTGAAGGACTTCACTCGCTCCGACATGCATGCTTTGTTCACTGTTGCTCAAGAGATGAGATTGGGTGTTGAGAGACAAGGCGTTTTGGACTTGTTGAAGGGCAGATTGTTGGCTACTATGTTTTACGAGCCATCCACCAGAACCTCCTCTTCTTTCGATGCTGCTATGCAAAGATTGGGTGGTAGAGTTGTCGCCGTTGCTGCTGACTCTTCCTCTGTCAAGAAGGGTGAGACTTTGCAGGACACCATCCGTTCTTTGGCTTGCTACTCCGATGCCATTGTCTTGAGACATCCATCTGAGGAGTCTGCCGATATTGCTGCCAAATACTCTCCAGTTCCAATCATCAACGGTGGTAACGGTAGCAAGGAGCACCCAACGCAAGCTTTGTTGGACTTGTTCACCATCAGAGAAGAGTTGGGAACTGTGAACGGTATCACTGTGACTTTCATGGGCGACCTCAAGTACGGCAGACCTGTTCACTCTTTGTTGTACTTATTGCGCCACTACCAAGTGCGTGTGCAATTGGTGTCTCCTAAGGAATTGGCCTTGCCTTCTTCCATCAAGGAAATGTTGAAGGAGAACCAAATGTTGATCTCTGAGACGGAGGAGTTGACTCCAGAGATCATTGCCAAGTCCGATGTCTTGTACTGCACCAGAGTGCAGGAGGAGAGATTTGAGAACAAGGAGACTTACTTGAGATTGAAGGACACTTATGTCGTTGACAACAGAATCTTGTCTCATGCCAAGCAACACATGTGTGTGATGCACCCATTGCCAAGAACATCTGAGGTGAAGGAGGAGGTTGACTTTGACCAAAGGGCTGCGTACTTCAGACAAATGAGATACGGCTTGTACATAAGAATGGCCTTGTTGGCCATGGTGATTGGCGTTGACTTCTAAGGAAGCCAAGTCTAATCGCTGGGGGAACAGCATGAATGCAGTCATGGCTGGGAGTTGCTTTACAAAGACATCGATCGTTTGGGGGAATGACGATGCTCAAGACGACTCCGGTTTTGGTTGCTTTCCACTAGAAACTCTTTTTTATCGAACACTCAAGCTAAAAAGAAAAAAAAAGAAAGAAATCCAAATTATACATAGAAATTTAATCGAGTTATCATTATTGAACAAAGGATAGTGGGTATGTCTCGCCTTGTGCTTGGATGGGGGTACGATGAAGGTAACTGGAAGAGAACACGGAACAAAGTCTTATGTACTTAATTAGAAAGTGTGCTGGTAAGGAGGGATGACTAAAAGTGAATTATTGTTGCATCGATAGGTACATCAATCGACAAGCGTACTGTAGTGCTTGATTGTAGAAGATTCTGAGTACACCGCTCTGGCAATAGTACTGAGCTGCAAGTAGTTTTCCAATAAAAGTTATATTGTTATTAGTTTCACATTAAGCGTCAAGAAAAATCGGACAATTCAGTCAGTGAGTCTGAATGGAAAAAAGCCACTCATTGTTCGTGACATTCCACTGTATCTGCCAAACAAATATCATAACTGTTTGTGTGAATGACGGAACTACTTGATAAAACCATAGTCTGTACGCAGCGGAGATACAGCCGGATCATTGTTTTAGCACTGAATCACAAGTTATTACTGTATTCAAAGCCCAGAACGGAAGGAAAATGAAACACATTCGTACTCGGACCAAAGAGTCTACTTTTTTTCGTTGAACCTTGACACGGAATCGGAGGAAAACCCGAGAAGTCTATAGATACTAAGCCGAAAAATAAGCGAAGCGTTCTGTTGAGATGGATCGAGTTACTAGACACACAGTTCTGCCAGTTCATTTACAGTTTGAGAGCTATCGCTACATCCGTATTCTAAAATTACCATGAAAGGAACATGAAATTCATACGGATACGCAATTTCATTTCATTTTTAGGGACATGCAGTTTCACTCATATGTGTGCCCCTACTGAACTTAACAACGAGAGGTCTAAATGAGAGTCGAATTCTTGCGCCATATTGACAACAACTGTTAAATTTCCAATACCGATGGCATAAGCTCCAGTTTACCTAAGAATGAGTTGAACTGGAATGATAGTTCCGATTACCGATCTCATTGTAGAATTTGCAAACCTGAATGTTCTCGCAACCACGACCTGCGAGACGCGGCGAGTCATAAAGAATATAATCCTTTTGGTCTCTTCATTGCAGCGACTGTAGCAGGATACTTATCCCAGAAAGTGAACACATAACATAAGCACATGCGTGGGGTGAGACGGTCCAAGTCTCAATCAACGGAAAAAAACAGGTAACTTTAGAAACCAAGAGAGCTGTTTCAAGGTCTTTCAAGTGTGATTAGGTCCTTTGTCAGATCAGAAGCACTACTATAATCTGTCATTCGACTCGTCGTCCATTTCGTCGGGGCATCATTCCATCTGAAAATGCAAGTGCGCCAAATCAACAATTCTGTCGGAACAAACCAATAGGCACTTGCCATTTAGTTTCATCACGTCTCTCATTGAACAACCTGGGTGGAAAGTTGACTGAGATAGCATTTATTGAACTGTTTAGTGATCATTGCGACTTCCGAATTTGTACGAAAGATTGAACGTATCCACAAACGAAGTAAGCAGTCTTTAACCAGGTTTCCGTCGAGATCAGTTTTTATTAGGGTGAATGTAAATATCCCGTTTCCAAGAGTGGTCAGGGTGGAAGAATGTATCGCCACTTCAGTAGGACTAGAGGCATAAATACTAACAACAGCTGCAAAGAAAATGTGATTGCAGACCAAGAATATTGTAACACTATCGGATCTTGCTAATGCTACTTCATTGAGTCATGCATAATCCTCAAACATGTTCTGATGGAGTCTTCAAAAATACCATGCCTTTTTTTTCAGCGTACCCTTCTTCTTCAGTATGCAATTTCAATGAAATACACGGGTTCACCAGCCACGGCGTCTGGCTGGTGCGGGCCTTTCCATGCCAACAGACTGTAACTTGATCACGTATTGCTCGACATAATGTTGGAAATTTGCAATTTCAAGCAATTCTCAGACATGCTATCTGACTCATACAAAAAGCATGTAGTTACATCCAGCCACCACTGAACCGGGCGGATGAGACGTGTCTTTCTTCCGAATACGATATCACCGAGCGTTCCTTCCATTTTAGCAGACTTCATTAATTATCCGGTCCCATCTCAGAAGCTTGCACCCAGCCATACAGTTTCGCTCAAACGACGAACTGCAGCATGCCAAATGCATATTTACTAAATCCATGCAATTCCTAAAATGTATATTATTAATTCAAATACACGCAAATCCTCGAATACAAAAGTTTCTTCAATACAACCAATTCCTCGAATACAATTTGATACAGCTCTTCCAATCCATGCCATCCCTCGAATCCATTACATACAATTACTCAGATCCATACAATTTCTGAAATCCACACGAAAACACGCAATTCTTCGAGTCCATGCCAATTTTCGAATCCATGCCATTCTTCGCCGCCGAGCCATTCCTCGAATACATGCAATATTTTAAACACACGCAATCTCAAATACATGCAATTCTTCGAACAACTCCTCGAATACATGCGTTTCTTCAACTTCGCTAGTACATGCAACACCTTAAATACATACAGGTCCTGGAATACACAAGTCCTGGAATACACAAGTCCTGGAATACACAAGTCCTGGAATACATATGCAATCTCGAAACCATACAATTCCTCAAATCCATATAATTTGTCGAATACATCCAATTCATCAAACACACGCAAATCCTCTAATACATGCAATCTCGACTCCATACAATCCCTCAAATACAGCCCCTCCAATCATGAAATTCCTTGAATCCATACAGCTCCTGGAAACACGCAGTGCTTCAAATCCATACAACTCCTCAAATACATACAAGTACTCGAAACCAGGCAAACTCAAATTTAAACACGCGCAATTCCTCTGACACGCAATCTCAAAGCCACGCAATTAGTCGAATCCATGCAGCTCGTGGATTCCATACAGCTCCTGGCATCCACGCAATCTCAAGTCCATACAATTGCTCAAGTCCATACAATTGCTTAAACACACGCAGCTCCTCGAGTACACGCAATCTCAAATCAACACAATTACTCGAATACATACAATTCTTCCAATACACGCAATCTCAAATCCTAAACACGCAGATCCTCGAGTACACGCAATCTCAAATCAATACAGCTCCTCTAATACATGCAATCTGGAGTCAATGAAGTTCCTTTAATTCATACAACTCTTCAATACAATTCCTCAAACCTAGAATCCAACCAATATCAAATCCATACAATCCCTCAAATCCATACAATTCCCTAAACACACGCAGATCCTCGAGTACACGCAATCTCAAATCAATACAGCTCCTCAAATACATACAATTCATCGAACACGCACAGCTCCTCTAATACATGCAATCTCAAGTCCATGAAGTTCCTTTAATTCATACAACTCCTCAATATAATTCCTCAAACCTAGAATCCAGGTAATCTCAAATCCATACAATTCCTCAAATCCATACAATTGCTCAAATACATACAATTCCTCAAATCCATACAATCCCTCAAATCCATACAATTGCTCAAATCCATACAATTCCTTTAATCCACGCAATCTCAAATCTATACATCTCCTCAAATCCATACAATTGCTCAAATACATACAATTCCTCAAATCCATACAATTCCTTTAATCCACGCAATCTCAAATCTATACATCTCCTCAAATCCATACAATTCCTCAAATCCATACAATTCCTCAAATCCATACAATTGCTCAAATCCATACAATTCCTTAATCCACGCAATCTCAAATCTATACATCTCCTCAAATCCATACAATTGCTCAAATCCATACAATTGCTCAAATCCATA
>NW_017387739.1:359534-364936 GCF_001664035.1 Metschnikowia bicuspidata var. bicuspidata NRRL YB-4993 | reverse complement strand
CCCGTTCCTTCTTCTTCTTTCCCGTTCTTCTTCTCTTTTCCCTCGCGTTTTCCCTTTCCTCTCATTCTTCTCTTTTCCCTCTTCTTCTCTTTTCCCGTTCCTTCTTCTTCTTTCCCGTTCTTCTTCTCTTTTCCCTCGCGTTTTCCCTTTCCTCTCATTCTTCTCTCTTTCCGCTCGTTCTTCTCTTTTCCCTCTCATTCTTCTCCTTTCCCGTTCTTCTTCTCCTTTCCCTCGCCTTTTCTCTTTCCTCTCGTTCTTCTCTTTTCCTTCTCATTCTCCTCTCTTTCCTCTCCTTTTTGAGACCCGCAGGTAAAGGAAATCAGCACTCACCCCAACTCTTAAGCCTTCTAGGACTCGAATCATATACAGACATTTGCAGAGTGGCAGAGGGAGGTCTGGACGAGCAGAGCTCCCGACACCCAGAACGATGGTTCCAGTCATACATGTTGGGGGCTATATATTTGTTGGGGGCTATATCTAAATTGGGGGCTACATATACATTGGGGCCATATTTCAGCGGGTCTTTTGGACTCAAACATGACTGTCGAATAATGCTTCCGCCTGCTGTGGAAGTACATCTGGCCAGCCTGTATACCTCATCAAACCCTTTCACATCATAAGGTCATGACTCGTTCCCGTAGGCGTCCCTGATCCCAGCCATGCGTGTCGTCTCATTCTTTTATTTCCCATGCATCACCACTGACTTCTTAGAATCCTACGTCACCACATACCAATGCTCGGTGATGTTTCATTGTTTTGTTCTGGTCAGTACATGCTTCACGTGCCCCATTACTAGTATCGTGGGCTTGTCCACGACATATTTAACACCACTTGTTGACTCAACCGGCAAGCTTGCTCTGAACTCACCCATTGACACGTTGCTATGCGGATCAAAGATCTCTTAGATTGATTCCTTTGGTGACACTAGATCAAATGATTCATACAATACATGATCTTTGGTTTGGCCATCAAAACACATTACATTAAGCACTTGCGTTTGAAAACATTTACTCGTCAAATATAATTGCTATGGGGCACGATGGAGAAAATACAGCTTGCATGTACTCGAGGCTATTTATTGGTTTTACTCCTTGAAACCATTCTGCCTAAATCAAGCTTCGCGAGCAAGCCTTTGACAGCCCATTTCAGCCTCTGTTCTTCACTCTGTCAAGCTGCTAGTATTTCTCCGTAATACAGAAATATAGATAAGTACAGCTGATGCGTTACTTTCTGGCACACGAGAATTTCTAGCTATTTCCAGGTCATGCATTTTCAAGTGCTCTTTTCCTTTTCTTCTTGCTTGTCTTCCGTTGCAGGATGTATCATTGAAAGTTTAGTTTCCTGCCAATAGAAACACTCTGACTCTGCGAGAGCATGTGCTCAAATTAAAATAGGGTCTTTGAATTGAACAATTTTCATTGTGCTACTTGACTTGTCGTATGATCATGGATTGAAACTGAACAAAGAACATACACTATTTTGATAAAAATTGTCGAAAACCGTCAGTTATCTTTGTGCTGGACCTATCAAAGAATTGTTCAAAACACTTTGAAACGCTCAAGATAGTATTCATACCGAAAAGCATAAACAATTTTATATCGCAAAGACTATAGAGCCATTTCCGCTGACTGAAAAAAAAGTTCTTGTGAATCAGAAGTGAATTCTTTTCATAAGTGTGTCTTTTCAGCTGAATAGAATTGTGGGGAAAAAAGTGAAAATCTTACTGTGTTTACACCTAATCATCTCAAAATCAATTGCGATTCTATGTTAGTCTCACTTGCTGTGATCACAAAATACAACTCTAATTTAAGAAACTCGTTTAGTCTGTGTTTCTGTCTCCTTCTTTTCATAAAGCGGTTACTCTTCAAGGCTCATGCACTTTTGCTTTTGAGATTTCTTGTCAACTAGTACAATCTGAGTTTGAAATTTGGAAAGGAGGAAAGGATGATTCTCAAAGGATTCTTTTTTTTCGCTAAATCTCAGATAATCCAGTTAACTCAGTTGAATTTTTCCTTTCATAATGATTCTTCGAATATAACTATGAAAACCTTCATTTCAAAATTATTTCGATGGCATCTCGTGAAAAAGGTTACTCCTCGTTTTGAGGCTGCCTGAAGAAAAAACTGTCCTAAAAAGGCGAGTTTTCAGCTTAATTTTTTTTTCTTCAGTTTCAAGGATTGACTATGCCTCAACATGATGAATATCAGAAAAGTGCAGGTCACACCTGTTAAACCCACAAGAGACTTGTATTTCACAAACCGTGGTAAAAAAGTAAAGTTTGTATCGTCAATCAAACACATGGAAGCTTAGCTTTTGTAGTACGCATTGAGAACAAACTTAAAAAGTAGAATTCTGAACATATAATATTTCTACAAAGGAGAAGCCTGCCTCTATTTGCATTGCCTTGAAAGCAAAACTCTTATGTCTTTCTGCATTTATCAAAAAGTAAGATGCAAATACTACAGCGCCAAAAACAAGTACTATTGTGAGTTCATCTTTTATCCCTGATGCAAAACAATTTGTATTACGATGAGGATCTTGGATAGGTTTTTGGGTTTGAGTTTTCCCAACTCGACACATGCTATCAAAAAAGAAAGTTTTTTTGCTAAAATTGCCTTTGAGTTCAAGCACCAGTTTTCTTGTAATTGTGAAAGTTGGGACACACTCCACACAAAGTCATTGAATCTAACCGCCCACACAAATAATTTAGTAAAACAAAGACATTTTAGCCATACTGGCCGTATTAGGACACTTAACAATCATTTTAGATCAGGATGAATTTTCGAACCGTCTTGAGCAGCTTTTTCGATGCACGAGAAAGAACAGTGGCCCGCGAAGAATATGAGATTGCCACGTGTACTCCAAACTTTGCGAAAGCTGTCTTGGGGGCAACTTTTAGCTTTACGATGAACTGGAAAAACTGATAATTGATTAGTAGCCTAGGAACTGAACACCAACATTATCAGGTTGAAAAGACTTGCAATGTTCGACAAGTAATACTGATTTAATCCAAGAATTTGCATTCTTTACAGTTTGAAGACTGGCAAACGATATTTAGTCACCAAAGAACAAGCCCCTGCAGAAAATCGCCCTATAATTCTCAAACTGATGTCTTTCTTCCAGCAAATGTTTATTCTCACATGAGAGTCCAACTTGCGTGTCCAAAACTGTTTTGAAGCTTATAAATATTGTCAATATTGTAGGACTGTCCAGCTCGGCCCATTCGAAACTGTATTTATATTGTTTTCTCATAAGTTGAGACTTTGAAGTGTTTGAAGGTTATCATAGCTTCAGGTCTTACATACAATAAAGGAAGAGGTATTTCTGTGTGGTTTAAATGTTTAAAAAACAATAAACAGGCCTAAAACTCCTTATTTGCTCATACCACTTTTCTCAAAACAGCTTAAAGTAGTAGTGCTTCGGGTATCAGTGTGAAACACCGTAGCCAGTATGCGGCATATAATAAAAAAGTACTGTATTTGTATTTTCTCAATCAGAAAGACCAAAAAAGAGTCGGTTTAAACAGTAATAGTATTGTCTTTTCCATTATGTGTGCCAGGATACACGAGGAATCTATTGTTGGGTTGTCATTGATTGCGATGCGTTTCTAATCGTCTGTCATGTTACTGACGCTCCCCTCACTCAATTACACGATCAGACGACTTTGTCTGATATCCTAAGATTTCTCGCCTAAGGTCGTGCAGAGGAAAAATACATCTGCAGTAAACCAACAGATAAAAAAGACTCTCTTAAAAGAAAAATTAAGGAGGCTTTAGGATTCATTACTTTGGACTTGCAGTCATAGGGACTATCTGACCTCGACATGAAATGAGATTAGCTCGCTTAAATCATTGCGTAAAACAAAAGTTATTTGGAACATCTAGAGCAATGTGAGTTAGTTTAATAAAAAAAGCAATTTTAGCAGCTTTGGGGTTGTTCATAGCTGTTGCCAGCCACATGAGCATGCAACCGTCTATGAATCGGCTGTGTTTTTGGTCGGAAACTTTTCTCTCGTCAGAGCTTAGAAATGATATAAAGGTAGCCGGCTCATCTCTGGCAATTCCAATTTTGTGAAATACAACTAAAAAGTGTCGATGATTTTTGGTACATTCAAAGGATTAGCTTTAGGTAGTTTTTTCTCTGTGCTAGTGGCACAGACTCTACACCAGTCATCTCCAGAAGCAATCGTTTCTAATGAACACAATATTGTTGGCCAGGATTCCGAGGAATATGACCTTAGCACACGCGACGATTTTGATGATAAATCCACAAATCCGCTCGTACAAAAAAGAAGAGACCAATGGCCACACATGCATCAGGAAGTGATTCCTCTTAAGTATCACAGAGCTAACACTGCCTCCTACACAAAAGCGGAGGACGATAAATCTAGCAAAAGTAACCTTTCAAGTGGTGGTATTCTGAATTTTATTTTTGATGACAAAAACGAGTACACTTTTTTGGGCCTTGTGAGTGGAAATAGGGAGGAAATGGAAGAGTGGGCAGATATTGGGGACTTATATAAGGAGGTTTCAGACGCAATTGAGGATCGATTTACTTTTGCTAGCGAACACGAGTTTGGGCACGACGTTGATGACTTAGTAGAGCAAGCATGGGATGATTTGGATTTGAAATGGAAACCAGATAATCACGATAAGCATATTGCTGGATGCGTTTCGACTATGAATGCGATCATTGGTAGATACAACGAAATTCAGATCGATACCTTGGGTGCACATTGGGCTGGTTTATACAGAGGGGACCAATTAATTGAGGAAACAAAGCGCCAAAAGCAAATTGACGGAACTCCGGTTCAAATCTGCAGAAATGTCAATGAAAATGTTACTGAAACTGGTCTTTATTCTAGCTTGCAGTATAAATGGAGTGCTCAAGAAGGCGACATTTTGGTTGTTGTCTCGGATGAAGTGCGACTCCAATCCAGATCGAAAACTCGTTTTCTTCGAAGAATAATATACATCCCTACACAGATCTGCTTGATGTTGCGGCGATAAGAATTATTCTTGAAGCAAAACGAGTCGCTAATGAAAATCCCCTGAAAGATTTGGTCGCTATGGTGATGGGTATCGAGAATACTTAGGTAGTTGACTTACATTAGTATTAGCTTATGGCAATAAATCAATTTAACAAACGAAATATACTAAGACTATCTAAGGATAAAGGCCAGGTTCTGAACGACCTCCAACAAAGATTTAAACTGAAAGTACTTACTGCAGCAATCCCAAATACTCATGATTCACTAAGCACAAGTTATTCCTTATGTACTTTATCGCTCTTTGTTTCATAAATGTTGGCTAATTTTGGTAAATTTATCTGCTTTCTACAAATCCCTTCAATGAGCTGTCAAGTAACTGCTTATTGCTTACTCAGAGAAGTCATCCAAATAT
>NW_017387739.1:349980-357033 GCF_001664035.1 Metschnikowia bicuspidata var. bicuspidata NRRL YB-4993 | reverse complement strand
AAATAGTGTTTCATATGTTCTATCAAGTACTAACTTGAACCTATAAGTTATTGTATGATTGCCAGACAAAGCTCTAATACCGTCCTTCACAGTATCGCGAATTCAAAACACCGTATCAGATATATCTCATCGATCAGAAGTGGACTGAGAAAGCATCTCGAAAGCCAATTCTAATTTTTTGGTGAGATCTAGCAAGCAATAGGGAGAACAAGCTTTGAAAGCTGCAGTAAATTGATCACACCAGCGTATGATCCAATCATGCTATCGAATTATCACATTGCCTGGCTTTTTCAATCACGAGCTACTCTACATTCGCTTTTATCAAGAACACCAGGTTTGTTGATACGTAGCGGTCTCGCCAGTAAAGAACATGTCACGGCCTAATGTTTCTGAAAAAAAAGAATGGCATCTTGAGACTTAGTGGGTTTTCACTATATGGATTCATAATGTTTTTGTTCCCAAACATATGTAGCTGATGGTGGCTTAATTGAGGTCTTTGCCGTACATGAAGGCACCCACCAACTTGTCCTCGCCTTTCAACATCGCAACATTTTTCACGTACCCGATACGCTCAAAGCCCAAGGATTCCCATATCTTATAACTTGCTGAGTTTGTCTCGAAAACAAGATTAAACACCAGGTATACATAACCTAGCTTGGGTGCAATAGTCAAGTATTGCTTGCCAAGTTCTTTGCCAAGTCCCAAGCCCCGACGACCATGATTCACAACAAACCCAGCGTTGCACACATGCAGGCATCGGCCAATATAGTTGGGCTTGATGTAGAAATGTCCCAAGTACTTCTGGTCCCAAAAATCTTGCGATTCACTCTCCCATGTGGATTCATATCTACCTTCAACCAAAATCGCAGCAAAACCCTCAAAGAAGTACGCAAGGAAATCGTCGTACGAAAACTCTAAGTAGTGTGGATATGTCCGGCCTTCACGAATCACAAAGTTCATTTCGTTCCATGCCAGATGAAGCAACCCTGAGGGCATCTCATCAGCATCGTGGGCAGTGATTAAGGTGACAGTTTCGTCCGTCTTGGCAAGATTGAATATGAAGTTGTCTTTGACTCTAGGGGTGGTCGCGTACGTGCGGTCTGCAAAAGGCAATGTTTTCAAGTGATCGATATCGTAAGTCATCTATATAAAGACTTTTAGATGCAGACGGAAAATGATGTTTAATGACTTGGCTCTAGGCGAGGTGATATTTGAGTAATGAGATAGTTTTGTTTTGTGAAATCAAATGTATGGGGAACGATCCGATCGAAATGCTGGTTTTTTTACTCCAACGAATATGCTAGATCATCTTGGACATGTATGAGCTTATCTGACGGACAGAAGTCTGACTCAATGCGGAAGTCTGCACGCAATGGTGATCAATACACGAACATCAAATCCTACAAAATGGTCGTTGAGTGACTCCTTTCTGATAATTAAAACTTGTGGATATGAACTGCCATATATGCGAATAAGAGAGCGTACTTTACACCAGGAAAGTGTGCACGTATTGGCAATGAAAAAAATTGTGACACATTCGAGTGCTCGTGCTTGTCGGGCCCCGATAAGCTTGCTTTTATTTTCGGCAATATATCTTGCATGTGTCTTTTCATGTAAGTAATCTCGATTAATTCTGCAAGCTGGTTCTGCAGGCCCCGTCTGCCATCATCAAAGCCAGGTACATTACGAATTCACTTTTTTTTGTACCCGAAGCTGTCTCGCTGAGAAGACAAAGGTCGACGTGAGTTTACCGCAGTTGATATTTCCATTGGCTTTATGTTCAAGATTCTTGGCCTTAAGCGTCTCTTCTGAATGTGCTCTTATTTTTTGTCGGGAAAGTAGTTTTCGTTTAAATCTCAAACTGTATCAAACTGTATTTTTCTATCTCACCAATCCCTAAGCGGCAAGTATAAGCGACGATGGGCTTTTTGATTCCCAATCCAGAAGTATTGATACTGACTTTGAGAGCGTGACTGAAGTGTGTATCACTTCCGGAAAAATCTGCCCAGCTTGATTCAAAAAATTATGCCTCGGATGTCCTTTGACCGTATCTTCAAAAAAACAAAAAGAAAAGACCTACGCCTCAAAGCTCAAGGAAAATACACAACGAAGTATACAATGTTTGCATACGAAAAAAGTGGCATACCCGCAAAAGTAAAATAGTTCTGCACTCGGTAAATTGTGGGTGCATTCATTGCTTCTTTCAAAGGTAATGATTAGAATTGATTGTCTCCAGCTTCGATAGCGGAAGCCACTGACAAGCATTTATGAAGCCAGGAGTTTCTAAGACTACCTGTGCATTTTATAGGCATTGTTATAATAATGATAGAGATATCTGTATAAATATACGAGGAGTTGACTAGCATTTATATAATCAACCCCTAGGGAGCAGGAGAATCCTCTCCCTACGATGAGTAACTTTTCAGTACTCCATTGGCCAAGCTTGCGATGTGCAGTACCACACGAGCAACATGTCAGATATTTTTGACACATTGCAATCTTTTATGGGGATATTACCAAGAGAGTTTGAGATTAAACACGTAGCGCATTGCAAGGTGACATGATGAAATATTCGAAACATCAATTAGGGCGAATTCCAGAATATATTATTTTGAAATTCATGATGACAGCGAATTCTGTGTTTTTTTTGTCCATACCCAAAAACAAAGCTTCCCTAAAAGCCTTGTAACTGTCACAAATTTCACATGCAATGAATGCATGCATCAAATCACGCTTTCTATTGACATTGGACTCGATGGTGGTGTGAGAAAGTGTTGCAATATTGCCTTTCTTCTTTCGCGTTTATGGCCTAGTCGAAGAACCAGAGCTTTCCGAGTAAAGTGGAAATGGATACCAAGAGCGGTGTTGTGTCAAAAGTAGTATTATTGCAGCCAAAAGTTACTACTTGGAGACTTTGAATGCTTGCGTCCATTGGTATTACACCTTGCTCAAGTTCATAGTGTGAATGTTAGGCTTGACAAGAGTATGTAAGGTTTTCATATAGTAGTGTGATTTTAATGGATTTCAAGCACGCAGATATTGATGATAACAGTCACAACCAGCAACTAAGAAGATCAAAGTAATACCCAAAAAGTGCGGCAATTAGAATTGAACTTTATTGAGTTGTAATGAGCAACAACTTATTTAGAGGTCTAATAATTGCAATAACGAAGTGCTCCACCTTCATGATAAGCTAAAAAATCTGTTTCGTTTGAAAAAGATCAGCTAATAAAAAAGATTATTGGCTAGTTGGAAGAGAAACCCAAATTAAATGGACCGTACCAGCTGCCGGTATGAACACCCTTTTGGGTGGGGTCTATGAATGGGCGGTATTAGCAGGTAGGGATACTGACTGAGTTAATATGAACGGTCGAACATTAATGTGTCTTTTGAGACGACTATGAATGGCTACTGTGAAGAGCCGATAGAAACGGATGATGTGGATGGTAATACCAATGGATCATACCATGGATAAAGTAATATCAATACATTATACAATAAATACCACGGATATAGTATAATATAAATGAATAATACCATGAACTAGTTTACGTATGTACTACTGTGGGTACATTGCTGTCAGACTGAGGGAGATTCAAGACGCATTGCTGGACTTGGGCAAATTTTGTAAAATGATTGAGCTTGTTTTGTTTGCATTCTTCAAAGGCGCTGTCCAGGCTTTGGAGAATGCCAAAGATGTCTCTGAGATGTGAGTGAAAAACTACTTAAAGTCTGTGTTAAAGTTGAGCTTGCTCAATGCTTTCGAAAAGGAGAGAATTACTGTGGGTGTTTCGGTCCAAAACTTGGGTCACCCCATATGTCGACAGCTTGTTCAACAATATTGCTCAGGGCTTCTCGAAATACATCCGTGTCCACGGCCTCAAGCTCTTGAAGGACTCACAGGAGGGTGTCATCGAGAGAGCCAAGTTGGGTTTGGGTCACGCCTTTTCCAAAGTCAAGGTAAAGTTCACTGTTCAAAAGAACGGTGCCAACATCAGCTAGGCCATCGCACTAAAACAAGTACTTCAACTCTTTTTCCATGAGAATCAAGAAGTAGTACGGGTGGCACTTATTCCAGTTGGGCAAGAAAGCGTCGGACAGCTACGCCTATCTTAAGCTTGCATTTTACCTCAAGGATAAGGCCAACTTGATTTTGGAACAATTCTTTGAGAAGGACATAAAACACGTTCCGTTTTTTTGTCCCCACCCCCTCATTACCCTAATCTCACCAACAACTATCTAAGAACTGGTACGGACAAGGGAATCTGACTGTCGAATTGAAGCATAGCATTGCGATGGTCAGAAAGCGTTGATGCAGTGTGATTTCTGCCCATTTCTCCGAATGTTAAAGTGAAGAAATTACCAAGTACGGGTAAATAGCGGAAGTCACTATGGCTCTATTAGGGTAGCAAATGCCTCGTCACCTAGTTAAATGTCGGGACTAAATGGATTAGCGAGACAGCCACTATCTCTGTCTACTTCTCAGCCAAACCACGGCCAAGGGAACGGGCTTGGCAAAATTAGCGGGGAAGAACACCCAGTTGAGCTTGACCTTAGTTTGACGTTGTGAAGTAGTAACCATACATCATACCAACACATAATACCAACACAGAATAGCTACACATAATGTCATGGTTGGATTCAATACATAATACTAATAAATGTTACCATCAATAAATTTATGGATGAACCATAAATACTACTGTGGGCAGTACCAATGAAGAATATTAATGTATAATACTATGGACAACACTGATTCCCGATACTAATGGGTTATACCAACACATAAGCCTAATTGATAACACCAGTTTATGAAATTAGTGGGAAATATCAAATACATAATACCAATACATAATACATAATACCAATACGTAACACCAATGAGTAATGGTAATACCTAATACTACTGAATAATACCAATGGTAGATAATGACTATCGATGATATCAATACACAATACGAAACCAATACACAATAACAATAAGTAAAACTTACCAGCACATAGGACTAAGGGATAACGCCATGTATATCGATAACACCAATACAAAACACCATGGATTAGTCCGGTACATAGTACTAGTAATACCAATCGATGTAACTACTGAACAAGATCGATGCCTATACCAATACATAATTATCAGAAATACCAATACATAATAATTATCAAAATTACCAATATATTCCAATACATCATACCAATGTAAAACACCCGCACATAGTACTCATGCATGATACCAGGGAGAATACCAATCCACAATACCAGTAAGACCTACAAAGAAAGCCAATACATAACAGCAATACGTGATAATACACAAGTCAAGTAGAAACCACCCACACATAGCACCAATTCATCATGCCATGAATAGTACCAATACAGATTGCTAATAAGCGATGACAATGCATCCTAATGAACAATACTTATGACGAGTACCGGTAGGCTCTACCAACACATAATACCAAAAAGCACCATGGATAATACCATGGAGAATACCAATACAAAGCACCAACACATGATAGCATCAATACACCACACCAATAAAGAAAAAATAAAAGTGCAAAGAACAAAAAAAACAAAAAAAACAAAAAAAACAAAAAAAACAAAAAAAACAAAAAAAAGGACATCTACTGGAAAATACCATTGATGTCAACTCACAACACCAATACACCGTGGATCATACCAATGGCTCCCAGAAATGAGCCTACCATACAATAGCGATGCCTGACGCAAATGGCAGTGGGAACAAAACACAGGTACCGGCCTGCACACAAGGCAGAACCCCCAACTCATCAGGCCGGTCACTGCAAACAGTCCCGCCAGCCGGGCCGGCCCTCTGGCAGAGAATCCTGGCGCCGACCAGAAACCGCGGCGTGCACACAAAGCCCGAGTCCGGCAGACAAGGCTCATGCCCGGCACATAGCGCCGCACGGCCCGTGTGCACGCCCGCCGGCTCCCCTCAATGAGCGCCCCGGCGGCTGCAGAGAGTCCACAAACCACTCTGTTTTCCCCCAAACACGCCGCCTTTGCCCCGAATCCATGGACGAAACCAGGCGCAACGGCTTCGCCGGTGAAAGTATGTATATGGCCCTCCGTGGTGCGTCTCTGTGCCGGCTTCTGGTATATATCGGCGCCGGCCCGGGTGTCCCTACAGCATCCAGTTTGTGCCCAGTTTGTGGCGCCTCTTGACAGCGGCATTTCCGGGCCAGCGGGCCTAGCACCCCGGCGCCCCCCGGGTAGTCTGCCCGGCGCCGGCCGGGGCGGCTTGCGGGTGTCTGGCCCGTTTGCAGGGCCCGTTGCGGCGGGCCATGGAATCCACGTGCGGGCGTCCGGATCTTCCCCCTTTTGGCGGCTTTGTACTAACCGCAGGCGGCAGCAAGAAAGACAAGCGGCGGCAGCAGATCGCTGCGCGGCTCGGCAAGCTCGAGGCCGGGTTTGCCGACGGCAGCGCGTCGTACTACCGCGGGCTCCTTCACAACCTCCAGGCCACGCTCGCGGCCATCCAGCAGGGCACGCACGGCGAGTACGTGCGGCGCAAGGGCGCCTTGGAGCAGGTGCGCGACTACGAGCTCACGCGGCTCCGGCTCTGGGAGGAGTACCAGGTCACGCGCGCGGAGCACGAGTACGCGGCGGCCATGCACACGGCCACGGCCAACTACGACATGATGGTCAAGCTCTTGAAGGAGAAGTACTACGACAAGCTCCAGAGCCAGGCGCGGCGCCTCAAGGAGGACAAGCTCCTCTTGAACATGGTCAACGCCAGCCTGTGGGCCGCGCCGGGCGCGTACCCCGCGGCGGCGGCGTTGGGCCCCGCGGCGTCGCTCTTGGCGGACCGCCGCCCGCGCCGCAAGCGCGAGTACCCGGCGCGGCTCGCGGACAGCGCGCTCGACGAGCTCCTGGACCCGGGCTCCGCGCGGCTCGCGGCATCGGGACACGTGTCCGCGGGTTACACGTCCGGCCTGGTCAAGCGCCGCCGCCACTACGCCACGCGCTACTCGCTGAACGACGAGCACACAGGCAGCGTGGCCAGCGCGGGCNCGGGCGCGGCCGGTGCGGGCG
>NW_017387739.1:327176-349854 GCF_001664035.1 Metschnikowia bicuspidata var. bicuspidata NRRL YB-4993 | reverse complement strand
TGGACGAAACCAGGCGCAACGGCTTCGCCGGTGAAAGTATGTATATGGCCCTCCGTGGTGCGTCTCTGTGCCGGCTTCTGGTATATATCGGCGCCGGCCCGGGTGTCCCTACAGCATCCAGTTTGTGCCCAGTTTGTGGCGCCTCTTGACAGCGGCATTTCCGGGCCAGCGGGCCTAGCACCCCGGCGCCCCCCGGGTAGTCTGCCCGGCGCCGGCCGGGGCGGCTTGCGGGTGTCTGGCCCGTTTGCAGGGCCCGTTGCGGCGGGCCATGGAATCCACGTGCGGGCGTCCGGATCTTCCCCCTTTTGGCGGCTTTGTACTAACCGCAGGCGGCAGCAAGAAAGACAAGCGGCGGCAGCAGATCGCTGCGCGGCTCGGCAAGCTCGAGGCCGGGTTTGCCGACGGCAGCGCGTCGTACTACCGCGGGCTCCTTCACAACCTCCAGGCCACGCTCGCGGCCATCCAGCAGGGCACGCACGGCGAGTACGTGCGGCGCAAGGGCGCCTTGGAGCAGGTGCGCGACTACGAGCTCACGCGGCTCCGGCTCTGGGAGGAGTACCAGGTCACGCGCGCGGAGCACGAGTACGCGGCGGCCATGCACACGGCCACGGCCAACTACGACATGATGGTCAAGCTCTTGAAGGAGAAGTACTACGACAAGCTCCAGAGCCAGGCGCGGCGCCTCAAGGAGGACAAGCTCCTCTTGAACATGGTCAACGCCAGCCTGTGGGCCGCGCCGGGCGCGTACCCCGCGGCGGCGGCGTTGGGCCCCGCGGCGTCGCTCTTGGCGGACCGCCGCCCGCGCCGCAAGCGCGAGTACCCGGCGCGGCTCGCGGACAGCGCGCTCGACGAGCTCCTGGACCCGGGCTCCGCGCGGCTCGCGGCATCGGGACACGTGTCCGCGGGTTACACGTCCGGCCTGGTCAAGCGCCGCCGCCACTACGCCACGCGCTACTCGCTGAACGACGAGCACACAGGCAGCGTGGCCAGCGCGGGCGCGCCGCCGCCGGGCGCCGCCAGCGGCAACGACAGCAACCTCAGCGACAAGGACTACGACACCTTGAACCACTTGATCATGAACCCGCCGGACGGCGGCGTGCTGCGCGTGCTCCTGGAGCGCGAGCGGCCGGGCGGGCGCCCGCACACGCGCGGGGCGCACCGCCAGTTCGTGGGGGTGCAGGGGCTCCGCCCCGACGAGTTGAACGACGACCTCACGTTGCTCCGCAACGCGGTCAAGCGGGAGAAGTGAGCGGCCGTGCCGCGAGGGTGGCGCGGGTGCTAGCGTCTCGACGGCGCGGATCCCGGGTCGGGGCTCTAGGGTATATGTCCCTTGAGTGTAGCGCGGGCCCTTGGACTTCAAAATCCACCGAACGCGTGCTTGGGCCAGCCGGGTGTTCGGGCTTTCGGAGGCGGCCCCAGTGCTTGCAGACACTGGCTTTGGCCACTTGAATATAGGAGCCCAGAGACCCGCGCCTGTGTCTCAGGATGCGCCCCTCGAGGTCCCCGGGCTGGGATGCCCGCAAACTGGAGCGTCCCTGATTATTTAGATGCTGAGCCCTGGGATCTCGGGACTCGCTAAGGACCCTGCGCCCTTGGCCTCGGGAGTATGCCAGGACCCAGTGACCCGCATCGTGCAGTAGTTCGGGCCTCTGGGCTCTTGCTCTATGGGCCTTGGAATATACGAATCTGCAACTCCCCGAATCCAATTTCTGGGCCCGTGTTCCCCGGGTTCGAGCATCAGCACGGGCTCTGGGGTATTCGACTCAATGGCTCAGCATCCCGAGACCTTGAGCTTGCGAGTAATGGATGCTGTCTCCCTGGATGTTGGTCTCTCGCTCTATAGCTCCCCGGGAAAGGCAGCCCAGTACCCGGCGGTTTGGTGTCTCCTCAAACTAGTGAGTTAACAGCTTTGCTGCTTTGCTGCTTTGATTGGCTGCGGGTGTTTTCGGACTAGATCCGTCTCGACATGTTGAATGGCGGCTCCTCCGATTCCAGGCCATGGAGCCACTCCCGCCCTGGCTCTGCGTCATGCTTCTTGCTATCTGGGTCTTTTTGAACACCCTGTTACCACTTTCCGTGAATACACGCGCTGTTGTATGCTGCTCTACGAACCATCAGGATACTCATCGTCAAGTGGTGCGCTTGCAATATGTTAGAAAAGGTCCTTTGGTGTCATGAAAGGCAGTGACGAGCATACAGACGTGATGCTCAGATGACTTCAGCAGCGCTCCAAGATGCCTTTTGAAGAGTGCCAAAGTCCTCCCTCTCTGTGTGCCTTTAATTGCAAGCACATAGAGGATAGTCGCTTTTCGCAGGGTCTGTGCTGTGCTGTTTTCTAAATTACGGGTCTTCTTAAAGGCCTGCCGCTTTGCAACTCTGGCAGTATTTTACTGTATTGAAGATCTGTCGCTTGGGTGCCGATGAGCATGCTCCTTGACATATGCCGCTCTTTTTAGAAAAGCAAATTCTTCAAAGTGCTGTGTTCGTTGATGTACTGTGACAACTACGGATCAAAGCGTTAGTCTAAAGCACTTTGGTGGCCCCGAAGAAGCGTTGTCCTTGGCAAAATGCCAGCGTCCCGTTGTTGATCGATCATGGCGCTGAAGCATTGGAAGTCCGAATGTTGCTTTCAAAACAAGGTTTCATGACTCGAAGCCCGAGCTTCTTTTCCAACCCCACGCTGCTGATAACACCATCACGCTCAGCCGCAGCCAGTCCGCTCACTCCGCCCTTTTCACTCTTGGGCACTGCAGCCTGACTCTCCATCTGGATCTTCTAAAGACTGAAGCTTGCTTTGACGCACCAAAATGCTGGCTTTTCGGCAGGTTCCGGTTTGATATCGGGCATGGCTATCTCGCCAAAGCCCTTTTGAGGCTTGTGCTCTTATCTCGCGCTGCTTGGCAATTTTCATGTCCAAACGCCAGAACCGAAAGCCAAAGCGAATTGTGCCGTGCCCGCACACATTAAGACTCTGCGGCCCCGGTTTCTAGGCGCCCCCTCCAGCCGGGTTCTTTTCTAATTCCTACGAAGGTGTTGTTTATTAGACACCTGCGTGCAGGCACTACAACGTGGGCGCCGCTTTGTCGCCTGAAACGATCGGGCAAGCCGTCCACAGAAAAAAAAAAACCAACCTGGCATCCGAACTATACTAGGCCCGGCCTCGAAGATGCAGAAAGCACGTCTCTTACCAGGAAGTCTTTGTTACTTATGGCCGGGCGCGTGGCCAAGCGCGCCAGCTGTGGGAGCTCGTATTTTTTCCGTCTCAAAATTTCTCGCGAGGCTCGTCAACTCAGGCACTGTTTTCCCAAGCACCGCATCTTAGGAAACGGCAAGGCAAAGCACATCCCCGAAAGAGGACCCGAAGCCTTAATTAGCCGAGCTCTGTGCCTTTTTTTTAGCCAAGCTGCCGGCCACAAAACTTCCTTTCGTTCCCTTTCTTTGCTGCATCAATGATGGAAAGCACATCAGACGACAGCATGAGCCCCAGCTCGGGGTTCCAGGAATTCGAGGAGGAAGTCCCCCGCGTCCAGAACGAGCTGGTGTGGTCCAAAGCCAAACGCCAGGCGTCTTTTCAGCTTTCGCTCTTCAAACACAAACACCTGAAGCACGCCCATTTGCTACGAAGGACGCCTGTTTTGGCGTTTGTATTCTTGGTGTTGCTTTTGCTAGGGGGCATCGCCATACGAGCCACGAGAAGCAAGGACACCGACGGCGGCGACTTCCCCGACTTTTCCCACGACAATGCCGAGCGGTTGTCCCGCAAAAACTTGGCGTCGTCCCGGGACTTTCCCTTTGAAGTCGGATGCCGCGTTCCCGATACCGACGCTCCGCGGGCAAACGCCTCGTTTGTCATGCTAGCGAGAAACTCCGAAGTCGACGATGTGGTGAGTTCCATGAAGTCGATGGAAAGACACTTCAACCAGTGGTTCAACTACCCGTGGGTGTTCTTGAATGACGTGGAATTTGACGAGCACTTCAAGGAAGAGGTGCGCAAGCACACAAAAGCAGACGTGGAGTTTGGCCTCGTGCAGCCCGAGCACTGGAACTTCCCTGCCGACATCGACCGCGAGGAGCTCGACGAGTGGATCGAGAGCCAGGGCGACCGCACAATCATGTACGGAAACATGGAGTCCTACCACAAGATGTGCCGGTTCTACTCGGGCCATTTCTACGACCACCCGCTCGTGCGCAAGCGCGAGTGGTACTGGCGCGTCGAGCCGGACGTGAAGTTCTTTTGTGACTTGACCTATGATCCGTTCATTGAAATGGAGAAGAACAACAAGAAGTACGGCTTCACCGTGACCATCAAGGAGCTCTACTACACCGCACCCTCTTTGTTCAAGGCGACCAAGGCGTTCATCAAGGAGAACAACATCAAGGTGCAGTCCGCCTGGGACATTGTCGCCAAAAAGTACCCGACCTTGAGCGGCAAGAACGCCGACCAGTACGAGTCGTGGGAGGACCGCGCGGACTTGTATAAGCAGGTGGAGGACAACGTCAACCTCCGCCGGTTGCTAGAAAAAAAAAACAAGACGAACAAGGACCTCGAGAGCATCAAGGAGTTCCAGAACGTCCGCAACATATTCGAGAAGGCGACGCAAAAGCCGCAGTTGTTCGAGGACAGGGACTATGACGAGGAATACAACTTGTGCCACTTCTGGACCAACTTTGAGATTGCCAAGACCGAGGTTTTTCTCTCCCAGACATACCAGGACTACTTCAAGTACTTGGAGCAATCGGGGGGCTTCTACAAAGAGAGATGGGGCGACGCGCCGGTGCATTCCATAGCCGTGGCCATGATGCTTCCAAGCGAGCAATTGCATTATTTCCGGGACATTGGCTACATGCACTCGACGTTGGGCCATTGCCCCGGAAACGCCCCGGGTAAACAGCTCCCCTACCAATCCAATGGATACGAGGAAGACGCACTACCATGGCACAAGACTTTTGTGGGTGACGGTCCGGACGAGCCGGTGCGCAACGGCGTTGGCTGCCGGTGCGAGTGCCCGCTTTTGACCCGTGAGCTCGAGAATAGAAACTCCGTGTGCCTCAAGAACTTCGTCAAAGTCTTGTCCGACGGGTACAAGCCACAGGAGCCCATCGACGTGGATAAACTAGAAAGGGTGGCCGAGCGGAAGCTCACGAGGCAACTCCAGAAAGGAGGACGGATTGGCCTGGACAATTGAGTCACACAGCATCGGTAATGGACGGGTCTCGCTGGCTGAAGACATGCACACTCACACGTATTGAATACTCTAATGAATGTCTAGCCATCCGCATGCTACCTGCAACACCAGAGCCACTGCGGCCAAAGGAAACCCAGCACCGGGCAAACATGCGCCCCATCCAGCAAATACATCAAACCGGAAGAACGTGCTTCCTCACGTCCCACATCATACTCCACTCATATCTACATCTGTTCATGTTTCGAATCGATCGTAAATTCTAATATACACTGGATAACAGGAGCTAGTAATACAAAGCGGCGCCGCGGCCTCTTCTGATGATTTGGATGAAAAGAAGCACAGCAGCTTAACCTCCGAAACCATACAAGGTTCTGCCTTGTCTCTTCAAAGCATACACAACATCAAGAGAAGTAACGGTCTTTCTCTTGGCGTGCTCGGTGTAGGTGACAGCATCTCTGATGACGTTCTCCAAGAACGACTTCAAGACACCTCTGACCTCCTCGTAGATCAAAGCGGAAATACGCTTGACACCACCTCTTCTGGCCAATCTTCTGATGGCTGGCTTTGTGATACCTTGGATGTTGTCTCTCAAGATTTTTCTGTGACGCTTAGCGCCACCCTTTCCAAGACCTTTTCCACCTTTTCCTCTGCCGGACATGTTGTAATAATTATTTGTTGTTGATAATGAAAAAACCAGGAGATGGAGGCGGGCCACTTGTTATTTATATGGACATTGGTGTTTGCACCCACGCCAATGTGCAGGACACTAGCGTGCAGCGGGCTGCAGGAGCAAACGGGACCCAAACATGAGAACGTGAATTCCGAGGACCGCGGCCGCGACGAAGGCCCAAATGCTGGCGCGGTGCTCTAAAGCGTCTGTCCGCAGTGCTGAGAAATCCCACGGAAGTGCGTATATTGCAGCACGGCAGCGGGCGCGCTTCTGGCGTGCGTGTCGCGCATCACGCGCACGCGTAGTTTCTTTTCTCGTTGCGAAAAGTCGCCCGTTCGTCTCACGCACGCGAGGAGACTCGTCTTTCGACGCTTGCGCGCGCGCACGCACGCGTGTAGGTGTGATACTGTGGCCCGCGGCTTGTGCCTGGCTCTCTGTTGTCGTGGCATGGGAGTAACGCTGCGGCGCCCTCGACCGCGACCGCGAAAAGAAACAAACACGGGACGCTCGCACCAAGCACTCCGTATATAAGCCCAGGCCATCCGCCAGCCACAACATTTTTTTCATTCATTCAAAACATTAATCATGGCTAGAACCAAACAAACAGCAAGAAAGTCTACCGGTGGTAAGGCACCAAGAAAGCAGTTGGCCTCCAAGGCTGCCAGAAAGTCGGCCCCATCTACCGGTGGTGTCAAGAAGCCCCACAGATATAAGCCAGGTACCGTTGCCTTGAGAGAAATCAGAAGATTCCAAAAGTCCACGGAGCTTTTGATCAGAAAGTTGCCTTTCCAGAGATTGGTCAGAGAAATCGCCCAGGACTTCAAGACCGACTTGAGATTCCAGTCGTCCGCCATCGGTGCTTTGCAGGAGTCCGTCGAGGCCTACTTGGTGTCTTTGTTTGAGGACACCAACTTGTGTGCCATTCACGCCAAGAGAGTCACTATTCAAAAGAAGGACATCCAATTGGCTAGAAGATTGAGAGGTGAGAGATCTTAGGGATTTTACGGTAATATCTGGAATTTTATGTAAATTAGTGTACAATACACAACACGTGTTCAAAGTCCTGTCGTAGCGGCGTCTCGGTCCGTATGGGGCAGGCCCTGAGATAGAGAACTAATGGAGCCCCCGCCAGCCGACATGCACAAACGGCTGTTTGCCATGGTGTACGGGTGTGCGCCGGCTTCCGCGCAGCAAGCTAGCGTCGGTGCGCGTTTGCAATAGACATGGCGCTGGTGCATCACCTCTCTACTTCTCCCCTACATTGACTGCTAGTCTGAACAGCACTCAAAACCACTTCAACCAGGTGAGTACCCTTTATTCGGCCGCACACCGCAAGCTCTCGCCCTCTTTACTTTTCTTCTCGTCACCGCCTCTAGCCATGGAAGACATCCAGAACTCCGCCACCAACTACGTGGATCTTGCGGGCCAGTCGCCCATCCCGCCGGCCGTGGCCTCGGCGTCGCTTCTATATGTAGGCATGTCATCGCCCACGGCCATCGCGTCGAAAATCGGGTCTTCCGGCGGCTCGTCGCTGTTTTCCAAGTCGGCCACAATCACAAAACCAACACGCAGCACGTGTCTTTTATTTGGCGCCGCCAACGCTTTGGGCGGCTGGATCATTTATGACGGGGACGTGACCAACGGCGCCGGATTCACGTTTGCCTGGTCCGCCTTGTATTTAGTAGTCAATGGGCGGCCGTCCATGCGCAGCATGTTGCGAGGCCGCATGAGCCCCGTGGCGCTTTCTGTGTTGGCGCTCGGAAACGCGGGGATTTACGGCAAGCAGTTTTTCTGGCCCTCGGCACAGAGCGCCCTGTGAGCGGGGTCTGTTTTGGGGCTGCTGGCCGTGTTTGCGGAATGCACCGGCCGTGCTTCGGGGCGCCCGGCAAGACGGGACAGGCCCAAGTGGGATTTCTTGAAACAGCAGGCTTTGCATGCTTTGGGCCGTCGGCCGGTTTCGCTCGGGCCTCCCGCGACAGGTCTGGAACACACGCCCCGAACAAGCGGGGTTTCTGTATTCTAAGCGTCTATACAAACAGGGCGTCCGCCACGCGTCACAGCCACGCCATCGGTAGGAAGCCGTTGCTCTCGGCGTAGTCCACTATCTCCGCCTCGTCGTACAACTCAATAAACTGCTGGTCCATGGGCCGCTCCTTCGGCGCGGCAAACATGCGGTACTCGTCGAAGATGATGGTGAGCGACCAGCCCTGGAGCCGGCGGAGCACGCCCACGAGACAGCCCGTGCGATGCTTGCCGCGATTGCAGTGGATCAATATGGGCTGGTTTTCCGGGTTGATGACGATCTGCACGGCCTGGGTGATGAGCTCGCTGCTGATTTTCACAAACGGCTCCTTGTTGCCCAGCATGCCGAGCTGGAAGAGCCGGATGCCCTCCTTTTCAAAGAAGTCCTGCTGTGCCTGCGGGTACTCCTCGGGAATCAAGCATAGCACGGCCTTGAGCTGCAATTTCTTGAGAAAGCCGAAGTTGTGGGTCTGGGGGAACGACAGCCGGTATACGCGGTTGATCACCGGCGCAAAGTTCTCGGGCGGAGTTAGCGTCCCGCTGCCGGCAGCCACCTCGTTGCTGGCGTACATCTGCGCATGCTTATCTCCGGCGTCGGCGTCGAACTTGTCGTCCGCATCTTCCTCGTACGTCAACCCTTCCTCCTCGGTGGTCGTGCCGGGGCCGTCCTCGATCTTGATCCGGGTCAACCGGGATCGTAGCTGGGTGATTCCACCTGCTGGAAAAGGCGGCACGTGACCTGCGTCGTCGGCCCTGGCGCCGGCCCGGCCTGTGTGTCCCGGCAGCGATAGGCTGCGTTCCGGCGGTGTCTGGATGTCCTCGTCCATCTGGAACGGGTCCTCGGAAAAGTCCGCCATCGTTGTGTGGAATTTGAGCTGTTTCAACGATTAGAGGTCTGTCTTTGCAAAGAAGGTGCGTCGGCTGGGCGGGCTTTTCGGGATACGGGCTGCGGGGCTTCGGGTGCTGAAACAAGCGGTCTCAATACTAGCGGGGGCCTGTTCTCAGAAAGTCGGATGGGGACAGTCAAGCGCAAAGCGGGCGGCCCAAAACGCTTATGCCAGATTTGGGTCTGCCCGGTGAGCTGAGACTTGGTGAGCGACGCGCCATGTGCACACCACGCACTGTGTGCCGGACCGGCCTTGCAAAGCACGTCGGACCTGGGATGGATTCGGGGGTGTTTGTGTTTGCTGGAGGGAGTGCATTGGAAGAAAACGTTGCTGGGTGTCTGGCTGATTTGGCCTGGTCAAAAGAAAATGCTGGTGGCTGATTCTTGCCGCACCGGCTAGACAAGCGGATGCGCATACACTAGCGCATGAGCCTCCTAATAGATGTATGTTCTGTGTCAGCAGGTGGCTGGGTTTCGCCCCGAAATCAAGCTTATCGACCACGGAGATCTGGATCTCCTTATCTATGGAGCTGGCTGCCGGTCAGGTCCATGTCACACGTTTCGGGACGTCGTTTGCCCTAGTCAGGCAGCATGTTTCGGTCAGTTGTCGCTTTTGAGTCGTGGCCGAAAAGATACATCCTACTTCGGCACTTTGTTTACTCCTATGCATTTCTAATCTTTCTGTGGGATATCTATACTGGAAAAGATTACAGTGCTGTTTCAAGTGTGCTTTCTTTTGTTTCTTGAGACGGCTCTACACACAACCTTCTTCGTTGTATGCTTCTTTGAACAGTATGGTATTGCTGCTGCATATCTAAGAAATTAAGCAGCCAGCTCAATATTTCTTGCTAGTTTACGATGCCACCTCTAACACAGGAATGTAAATCTTATTGGTGGAGGGCGAATATCTTGTTGCAAGGGCCACTAAGTTGAGTTTCGATACAGCGACTTGATTCTGGCTGATAAAAGATTTTCAAGAGCCCACACATATACTTTGCCAGTCCCGGCATTCGATGCGGCAGAATAATGTACAAAGTTTCCATTCTCTCCTTGGTCGCATTGCCAGAATTTAGCTTCTTTCCTGGATTCCTGAAAAAACTCGAGTGTCGGCAATGGGCGTATCAATCCATCCCATGGATGCCCCTGATTCCAAGGCCTCAAATCGTTTAAGCATTGTCCAAAAAGAAAAGGATCCTAAAGCACCGAGATATATTCTAAGTCTCTTTTGGTGAGAGTGTCGACCGGCGGCGCACAAGATTATTGGCTCTCTTCTGAAAACTGCGTCGGTATTCTTCTGCCAAAATCTCATACAGTTGTTACACGACTTAGCCCAGTATCGGCATGGCCAGTCGAAAATTGTACTGTACACATGTCGTTCCTCGATACCTCCCTGATAACCTCAAGACGAAATCACTAAAGAATTATGCGCAGAGTGGCGCGTATACAACGTAAAGAAACGATAGACATACTCCTCAAAAAACCTTTCATTAAGGCGCTTGAACCCAAGTATCCCGGAACAAACACAGTATCTAGTCTTGGCGCCAACAATATTCAAGACTGCTCACTGAAAACCCACTTAGTGCTCATAAGCCTGCTCCTGCTCAACCTCACGGAGAATTCTCTCAATGGAATCCACATCCCCATGCATACCAGCTGCCTCGGAAATGGACTCCGCCAATGTGCCCTTTTCAAAGTCGGAGATTGGGCTTCCTGTCTTTGCAACTTTGTACATAGAAGACAAGGTCTTGTCTGCCGAGTCGTTGGTGCTTGTTCTGCTGAAGAACGAGTTTTGACAAGAGCTGGGGGTGGAGGAATTGTTAGCAGAGGACGCCCAGAGCGAGCTGAGCGGCAAGTTGCACACGATGATAATCACACTCAAGTTCAAAAACACCGTGCTTCGGGATCCTGTGTACGACCAGATGACCATGATCGATGGAATGATACATGTCTGTGTGGACATGATAAGCAAGATGTGCATGGCATCGAACTGCTTCAAGCCCAACACTCTTCTTGTTCTCACAGCAATGAGCAACTTGGCCATCAAAAGCACGCATGTGTAGTTGATGGACGCCGCAAACATGATGAACGGAAGGTTGTTTTCCCAGCTCGCGTACTCAGAATACCCGTCGGTGATTCGAGCCTTCACACTCATCAAATTGTGGGTGATGCTGATGATGTAGAGAACCACTACCACCACTGCAAGCGCCGCCGAGACCACCAGAAACACCAAGCCAAAAGAGCGGGCCTTTGCAGACTTGAAGATCACGTGGATCTGGTAGACGAGGATACACTCGATGGAAGCAATCAACAAGACATAAAACGTGTTCACGGCAATGGTCATATGGAAGCTATCCCAGTAGTCGTAGAAAAGACCGGTGTATGTGAAGGACAACGAGTTGAAAGGGCCGAGGAGGTATCCGATATAAAGCCCCGAGCGGATGATGAGCAACAACAAAGACACCTGGTGCAAAATGAACATGGGGGTCTTTTTGTTGACAATTACAAACCACGAGACAAACAAAAGCAAGGCGCCTGCGCCGATGGCGAGACCTTGGGCAAGTGCCATCCGAATACTGTCATGAAGCGAGCTGTCGAGCTGGCCGAAAGAAACTGCAAAAACGGTATCTTGCACGGTGAAATTGAGAAGCACTTCAGCCGGGTCGGTGTCGGAGATCATTTTGAATGGCAAAACAGCACATGGCGCCTAACAGATACGGGTTCTTTTATATTTTGACGAGGTTCTCCGTGGGTGCAAAAGGTGCGTGAGATGCGTTTAAATCACCTGCCCTTTTTGGCAGCCGCAATGGCGACGGGTGGGACGTCTCACCGGCGCACATTGTCGATGAGTTGATTCATGCGCTGCCCGCAGGAAAAAGCTACTCAAAACGCACAAGCGGTTTCGATATGCGCCGAGCCATCGGCACTAGCAGAGCTGCGTTTTGAGTAGCTCTTGGGCTTGAACGGCTTCCACGGCTGTTGTTTGTGAGGGTGGGTTTGGGGATGGTGCCAGGCACGCAGTTTGGGCATCACGTGGGGACGGAATATTTCCCGGTGAAAGACCGTCGAAGTAAGAATAGGGTTTTGCTGAGATGAGAGGAACCAAGATTAGTCTTTTCCAATTCTAGATCGCTGGCACGGCTTGCATCTAATAAGGAAGCCTAATCGGGTAGGAAGAGTGTTTCAGCGGCGGTCACGTGCGCGGGCGCCCGTGTTCCAGCCGGCGCCCTAATTTTCGGTGCAATTAATCCATGTTAAGCCCCGCTGTGAGCTGCGAGCGGAGATGCCGGAAGCTGATAAACACGCCTAATGATGCTGTATGTGTAAGTCTGACTTCTTTTGATGGTGCGAATAGCCTGAAACGACACAATCCCACACACCCAGTCAGGGCATGTTGCTGGGACGGCCTGAAATCCCACTAGCTAATGGAGACAAGAACAATGGTCCACATTGTGGTGAGAATCAGGATCCTTCGCGAAGGTCAGCATTTTGATTTCGGCCTTGTTAGCTCTAGCTTTTGGAAGATTTCATGGGAGCCTTGACTGTGGCGCCAATAATGCTCATGGTACGACAATCACATGTGCCCGACAGTGAGTCGTGGAATGAGAAAATGCCGTTGGTTTGGGGGACACTTAGGCGACGGAATCATAGTATACAAACAAGAAAAAGGCTTAATAGTGACGCTATCAGGGGATAGGTCAAGAGACGAGCTATGATGAAGGCAGAGCGACGATTAGGAGATGGGCTCAGAACACCGGGTTAAGCGGGAAGGCTAAAAATACACAGGCTACGAACAGACGGGGTCAAAGCAGACTGGCTATTAAAGGACTGGTTTTTGGGAGACTGGCTATGGTGAGACTGGCTATGGTGAGACTGGCCATTGAAAGACTGGCCATTGAAAGAAAGGCTATTAACAGACTGGCTATTGAAAGGCTGGCGGTTTATGAGCCTTCTATTGAAGGACTGGCTGTTTATGAGACCGCCTATTGAAGGACTGGCTACTGAAGGACCGGCCGTTGAAACACTGGCTATAGAAATACTGGCTATTGAAACACTGGCTATTGGGGGACCGGCCTCAGCATGCAGGTTATCAGCGTGCGCCGGCCATGACAAAACGCGAGCTCCCATAAACCAGGCAACCAGCAACACAACCCAGTCCAAGTGCAAGTGTAAAACCAAGTCCCCACAACGACCCCAAATCCAGCCCAATCTACAAACGCCACCATCACCCCAAAATGCCAAAATGCCAACAGCCCCAAAATTCCAACAACCCCAAAACGCCAACAGCCCCAAAACGCCAGCAGCTTTCACAAAGCCAACCACCGCAAAAATAGCGGCAGGCGTGCCTGCACACAGGCGCCCGCCCGCCTGGCGTCCCGGCGCGCCACACCCGTGCCTCCCGGCGGTGTTCGTCTCCTCCTCTCGGCGCTTGATCAACACCCCAAGAACAGCTCTCTCCCCTCCCCAGCTCCCGCCCGGCCCCCTCCCCCGCGCCACTCTCGCCACCTCCCCACTGCTGAGCCCGCGCCGATCACACCGGTACCAAAAACGCCCGAAACGCCCCCGGCCTCGCCGCGCCTCGCCCCCTCCTCTTTTGTGATGTCGGACCAAAACGACATCTCCATGTTGGACGTCTCCAACGCCCTCGACAGCATCGGCGCCGAGGCCGCTCCGCCGGCGCCGGCCCGGCGGAAGTCCACGCTCATTCTCACCGACGACGGCGAGCCCGAAAACACAAACACGGGCCGTGCCACGGACCCCGCCCAAAGCGGCGCCATGGCCGCGTCTGCCGCCGAGCCCACGGCGCCACAAACACAGCCGGCGCGCCCGGAGCTGCCGGGCCCGGCGCCCGACGCCAGTGCCACGGTGCCGGTGGACATCTCGTGGCTGCAAGGCGGCGATAAGGTGTACGTGACCGGCTCGTTCACGGGCTGGAGGAAGATGATCGGGTTGCAGAGCCAGCCCGACGGCACGCACGTGGTCACGCTCGGGTTGCCCGTGGGCACGCACCGGTTCCGCTTTGTCATCGACAACGAGTTGCGGTTCTCGGACTTCTTGCCCACGGCCACGGACCAGATGGGCAACTTCGTGAACTACGTGGAGGTCACGCCCGAGCACGTTCAGATGCACATGCGCCAGCAGCGCAGCCTCGAGGAGCAGCAGCAGCAGAAGCAGGCGCGCGAGCAGGCCGCGCAGCAGCTGCGCCAGGGCCTGCGGCAGCGTGCGTTGGCGGGCCGCCCGCGCTCGGACCTGATTTTCAAGTTCATCAGCGACGACGACGACATGGGCAACGGGTACCTGCGCTACTACGACGATGACGCGGACGCTGCGGCCGACCGCCGGTACAACTACATCAGCGACATCCCGCCCATCTTCGTCGAGCCCAAGGTCATGGAGCAGTACTACATGGCCGTGGACGAGCAGGCCAAGGCGCAGAACGGGCAGCAGGCGTGGCTCCACCCGCCGCAGTTGCCGCCGCAGCTCGACCACGTGATCTTGAACAACTTCAACTCCATGGACCGCCACAACAACTCCGGCGCGTTGCCCATCCCGAACCACGTGGTGCTCAACCACTTGGCCACCACCAGCATCAAGCACAACACCTTGGCCGTCGCCTCCGTGGTCCGCTACAAGCACAAGTACGTCACCCAGGTCTTGTACGCGCCGTTGCTGCAGTGAGCGCGCTGCGCAGTAGATCAAGTGTATCTGAGGGTGCGATGAAACCGCGTCTTCGTGGCATACAGCGGGCCGTGTGCCGGCCTGTGCTTGTCTCCCCCGGCTGTCTTTCGGGACCGGCAGGAACAAGCGAAGGATGATTCACCGGTCAATGCTCGTGGGGTGTAGTGGCCAGTATTTCTCGGCCATTTCCAAGCGAGGCACTGGCTGGGATAGAACGCCTGACGGGCCCCGCTTGGCGGCTTTGCGTATTGCATGGGCTTTCTTGCATATTATAGTGACTCCTGCTTCGGCTTGTAAGCTCATTTTCATGGAGACTTTTCTGGTGGTCTTGTAGCCTCAGCACCCGTCTCCGCTTCAAGGCCAGCTGGGGTCACCGCATAGATTGTAAACACGGACAGGATTGTGAAACGTATGAACTTGTATTGATCCTGTGGTACGGTATATTCGCAGATACCCCGGGAGTAGTCCCGCGACGCTGGCAGATGCCATAAACATCCCACGAGTGATCCCAAGGCTAAGAACCTGGGAACAGCAGATTATTTGCTCTTGTTCTGGTCGTATACCTCAGGCTACGCACATGTGTCCGCTTGAACAGCCCGGGTTGCAAAGTCGAGCCAGTCTTCTCCATGGTCTGCGTCCTGGAAAACACCAGTTGTCGCGCTCCCAAGCGGGTTGTTCGGAAGCTTATACATTCTTTTTCGATCAGCTGTGCTGAGCCCAAATGACGTCTTGAACGTGGTTCCCAATATGTTTGTCATGGAGCGACCCAGCTCGTTTTTCACTGGTCGTGCGACAGGACGAGAACAAGTTAATAAAAGGATTTTTCCCGAGTCAAAATTCCTCTGGCAAGAATCAAATTGGCGCATTGCATATATTCTCCAGATTATCTGATGCAATCCGCGGGTTGCATGGGTAAGGTGTAGAACTTATGTCCTCGCGGTATACGCCATGCGTAACACTAGTATTCCAGAATTTGGTAAAAGACAACAGTGACTAGCTAGTTTAAGTCACCATGTGGAATTGGGCAGCGACATACGCTGCTAGCAGGATGGCAGCGTATTGACGCTCCATCTAATTATTACCGCAAGGCGCAAATTGCAAATGCTGCTCGCTAATGCAGAGGTGGATTTGCGCGGGCAGAATGAGCTTCTCACCATCAGCAGTAACATGATTGTCACACTATTCTGCAGTTTTCCAAGCGCCTACAGACCCTAATCGCTGCTTGGCGAATAATGCAATGGAACCCTGTTTCTACGTCGCATCTTCGGACCAAGCACCGCCCGCGCTTGCGCATGCCCCTGCACGTAATACCACGCACGGAAAACAGCGATTGCCTGCAGATGCCGCGCAGAGAACACGGAGGCTGCGCGGTCACGTGCGGCGGGGTCGTGCGGCCGGACCGATGGGCGAGCCCGAGTCAGACCACGCACATCCTCGTCGCACGGAAAGAAATGACCCAGTGCAGTATTCTTTCCTGTGGCCGAGGGAGCCAGCCGTGGACCGGCGGGCACGTGACCTCGGCGCCGGCGCCTGTGTGCACAGGCCGCGTGCAACGCGCCATAAAGACCGCTCTCCCGCACGTTTTGCAACCTGCCCCAAACAGAGCCAGATTTCCCGCCCAATCATGTGGTCCCGTGGGCCTGTCTGTGCAGGCAGCTGCCGGCGGCAGCCCCCAGGCTGCTGCGTACTGGGGCCTCGGCGTTTGGGTCGCTCGGTGCGTGCAGTGTGCACTCCTGCGTTATCCGCTCGTGCGGGGCGTCGGCTGCCAAAGCGTGATAAGGTTTTCTGGGCAGCGATGCCGGGCCAAATAATGCCAAAAGCAACGGGCCTCTGGCAGCAGCCGAAAGCGGCCCGGTGGGCGGAGCAGGCCTCGCATCGCACAGCACTCACCTTTAAAAAGAGCCACCGGTTCCAGGCCAGCGGCGCCAGGCAGGCCCCGCCGGCACAAGTCGCAAAGCCCCGGGCCCTATCCGATGGCCTCGGACGTGCGCATGGGCCCCGACAAATCCCCCACTTTTCGCCAGGCGCACGCGGCAGAAAATTTCCAGGTTCCGCAGACCTCCACGCACTCATCTCTTCCAGCACCTCAGCACCGCCAGCCATGGGAATATCGACGTTTCTCCACGACAACTTCGTGCCGCACATCCCGAAAACCGAGCACGTGGCCAGCTCCGTGGCCGCAGCCGGCGGCAAGGAGTCGGACTCCAAGAGCCAGACCTCCGTGACGTCCATCGAATCGGCGTCCACGCGAGAAAGCTCCAACCATCTCCAGCGGAAACTCCGAGGCAGGCACGTGCAGCTCTTGGGCATCGGCGCCACGATCGGCTCCGCGTTGTTCGTGGCCATCGGCAAGGCGCTCCAGTACGGCCCGCTCAACTTGTTGTTGGGGTTCGTGGTGTGGTCGTTCCCCATTCTTTTCATCACCGTGTCCACGGCCGAAATGGTGACGTACTTGCCCATCACGTCGCCGTTCGTGCGCATGGCCGGGCGCTGCTGCGACAGCGCGTTGGAGGTCATGACCGCGTGGAACTTCTGGTTCTTGTGCTGCGCGCAGATCCCGTTCGAGGTCATCACCGTCAACTCCATTCTCCACTACTGGCGGGACGACTTTTCCGCGGGCATCCCGTTGGCCGTGCAGGTGGTGTTGTACTTCGTCATCAACGTGTTTGGCGTGGGCATCTATGGCGAGGTCGAGTTCTGGCTCAGCTTGGGCAAGGTGGTGTTGGCCACGGGCTTGATTCTCTTCACCTTCGTCACCATGGTGGGCGGCAACCCGCAGCACGATGCGTTCGGCTTCCGCTACTGGGTGGACCCCGGCGTGATGTACGTGTACTACAGCGAGGGGGCGTTGGGCCGGTTCCAGGGCTTCTTGCAGTGCCTCATCCGGGCCACGTTCACGTTTGCCGGGCCCGAGTACATCTCGTTGGTGGCCAGCGAGACCATCAACCCGCGCAAGACCTTGCCCTCTGCGTACAAGCAGGTGTTCATCCGGTTGACCATTTTCTTTGTGGGCGGGGCCCTTTGCGTGGGCATCCTCGTGCCGTACAACGACCCGATCTTGTTGGAGACCTTGGGCACCACGGCCCCGGGCGCCGGCGGCTCGCCGTACGTGATTGCCATGCAGAACATGGGCATTGCCGTGTTGCCCGACATCGTCAATATCTTGTTGGTGACGGCGGCGTTCTCCGCAGGCAACTCGTACACGTACTGCTCGTCCCGCACCTTGTACGGCTTTGCTCTTGACGGCTACGCGCCCCGGTTCCTCACGGCCACCACGAAAACCGGCATTCCGATGTACTGCGTGTTGTGCTCGTTGGCCTGGGCGCTCATTTCGTTCTTGCAGTTGGGCGAAAGCACGTCCAAGGTGCTCGACTGGATCATCAACTTGATCACCTCGTGCCAGTTGATCAACTTCACCATCTTGTGCTTCGTGTACGTGTTCTTCTACCGTGCCATGAAGGCGCAGGGTATCGACCGGCAGACGCTTCCGTTTGTCGGCTGGTTCCAGCCCTGGCTCGCCATTATCGGCGGGCTGCTGACGTTCATCATGATTTTCGTGGGCACCTACACCATCTTCCTCCCGGGCAACTGGAGCGTGTCGTCCTTCCTCTTTTCGTACGTGATGATTTTCATCGACGTGGCGTTGTTTGTCGGATACAAGGTCGTTGCCCGCACCACGTGGAAGAGGCCCGAAGACGTGGACTTGGTCACGGGGCTCAAGGAGGTCGAGGAGCACGAGGAGCTCTACTACGCGCAGCTCGAGGCCAAGCATAAACTCAACGCCGAGGGCCAAATCAAGCGCAACCTTTTTGAGAGGTTCTGCGTGGTCATCTTCGGCAGCGAGATGCGCTAGAGCGGCCCTGTCCGTGTTTGACGAGCCCAGTAGACATTTCTGTGGACGGCGCGTCCGTGGCTGCCCGCCCCGCGTATCCAATGGTTCTTCTCCTGCCTCACTGGACGGCTTCTGGAGACAGCTGTATTTATCTTTCATTTCTCAGAGGGCCTGCGGACAGCAAGGCCCGAAATAGAGACTTTCCATCCGACAACTGCTTGTGTTCTAGGCCCGTAGGATTGTGCCACGTGGCTGCAAGGTGGCGTGGTGCCCAACCGTATCGAGAAGTAGATGCCATTCCTGGCCACGGGTCTGGGGCCTGGCTGTGGCCGAGAGGCCCTGGGGTTTCCTGTTTGGGAAAGGGCCCCAGGCTGTGCACGTGCCTACCGTTCTATCCGTTGAAATGCAACCACACCCGGATCCAGAAACACAAGATTCCTTTGGGTTTGCAACCGGGCCGGGCGGTCGTGGCCGGTTCAATTCCGGCGCCATGCCATTCCAACCACGGCCCACCTAGCTGTTTCCGGAAACCAGGACAACCCTGGGCCACGACTTGGTCAGTCCCGGAGACAGCGTTGCCAGTCCAGGACAACATTGCCAGTCCAGGACACAAGATAGCAGCCGCGCTATAGGGGTCGTGCACGACCCATAACTCCATCGGCGCAAATGTAATACGCCGCCCGCGGCGCACCGGCGCCGCAGAAATTACCCTGGGCCCAAAACTGACCTGGCCCCAGAACCCGACCGGCCCATCTAAAACAGCCCCATCTAAAACAGCCCCACCTAAAAAGCCCCACCTAAAACAGCCAACCCAGTCAGGCAGCTGCAGAGCACCAGCAGAAATCCCCGCCGCGGTCCAAAAAGACCCCAAAAAGAAAAGCCCGTGGTCACGGCACAAAAAGCAGCGTCCTCGCTGCCCATCTTTTTGTTGTTGTCTGAGCCCCGATTCGCCGCCCGATTGCCCTTGTCATATCGGGCGTGACTGTTCGAGAAGCTGTCACTGGCCCTGCGCGCTCCTCTATAATGGCTCGCCCAAAGGGCCCGCGCCATACGGCGATTCCGCAGACAAGCAAAAAAAAAGATAAAATGAAATATGAATAACAGTCCCGGAAATAGCCTAGATTTCCCCGCACGGTGGCAGTGCCTCGTTTGGCCCGGGGGCTTTTTCTTGTAGCAGGCCTATATCTTCGGGGGCCTTGGTCCGTTTTGGTGCCGGCAAAAAAATCAGCCCGCCCCCAGTAGATTGCCCTGGTATATTGGCCCCGCGCACTCGCACCTCACTCCGCGCCTCGCCCAATACATCGCGATCTGATACTGAAAACACGCACCAGTGCAAAAGCTTGCCCGAAACCAGGCCTCAGTCAGCGGGCTAAAACCAGGTTTTTTGGCGGCCGGCGCCCGATAAGCCAGCGCCGTGACCCCCCGGGCCTGCCAGCGGCAAAGCGCCGGAAACTTCCGCAAACAGCGGCGCCGGTCACGTGCCGCGTTTTCTTGGCTCCGCCTGCCGCCCCGCTCTTTATCGCCCCGTCCTTTCTAACGGCGCCGTTGCTGAGCCAGGCCAGATTTGGGAAGCGCATCGCAGCGAACGACCCGGCACGACGAAAACGGGCCAGGCCACAAACAACTAAAACCCCTCCGCCAACCCGTCCTCCGCCACCAAAAAAAAAACCTGCGCCCCCAAAAAAAAACCCTCCTCCACCGAAAAAACAACCACCCCCAAGAATGGCGCCGTTGTTTCTGTGGCTGGACACGGCGCACGCTTTCCGACTATATGCTCTATACGAGCGCACCGAGGGCGACCAGCTGGCGCTCTTCACCGATCACCAAAACTACGTGCAAAGAGTGCTCGCCGTCACCGCGTCCGTGGCGCTGATTGTCTTCTGCTTGCTGGCCATATATGCCTTCCAGGCCATCGACCCCAAGCGCTTGGTGTTCCGCCACCAGTTGATTGCGTTTTTGATTTTCTTCGACCTCATGAAGGCCACCATTCTCCTCGTGTTCCCGGTGCTGGTGCTCGCAAAATCCTCGCTGTACACCAGCTACCTGTTTTGCCAGGCCGTGGGCTTCTTCACGGCCACGGCCATCGAAGGCGCGGACTTGGCCATCTTGGCGTTTGCCATCCACACGTTCTTGCTCATCTTCAAGCCCGACTTGACGGTCAAAATCAAAGGATCGGTCCACGCGGAAGGCGGCCTTTACAAGTACCGCTACTACATCTACGGGTTCTCGTTTATCATTCCCCTCGCCATGGCCAGCTTCCCTTTTATCGGCGTGGGCTACGACTCCTTTGTGTGCTGGTGCTACTTGCCCCAACAGCCCTACTGGTATAGGGCAGTGTTGAGCTGGGTGCCGCGGTACGTGGTTGTCATTGTGATCTTCACAGTGTACATGCTGATCTACTTCCACGTGATCCGGGAGTTCCGCTCATTGAATGGCGCGTTCGCCACCATGCATCATCAAAGGCTCGCAAGCACCCAGAATACGGGCGGCGACTCCAAGCCTTCCTTCTTCTCTGCGTTCGTCTTCTTTCTCAAGGACGTGCGCATCTTTTTGTTTCCGCAATTCATGGCCCCGGATTCCCGTGACCATGATCGCGCCGTCAATTCGTCGTCCACAGACTCGAACTCACACCTCGAGAGTTCCAACGATGACCGGAAAGAGGATTCCCCTGGCGGGCCCTTGGACTTGGAAAACAACTTTGGCGACTCGGCATTCCACGCCGCAAACCTTGAAAACTTTCAGAAGCGCCAGAAGGTCATTGAGAAACAAATGAAGTCGATCTTCATCTACCCCCTTGCCTACATTTCCATTTGGCTCTTTCCCTTCATCTTGTACTGCACCCAGTTCAACTACGAACAGACTCACGGCCCAGTTGTCTGGCTCAATTACGTCAGCTCGTTCATCCAGCCGTTCATGGGCGTGGTTAACTCCCTCGTCTTTTTCTACCGGGAACAACCATGGAAGTACACAATCATGAGGATTTTCAAGAAAGAGAACGAACGCAAACTCGATCTTGTCTTGGCTCCTGGTGCCAGTATGGGGGACTCTGAATCCATCACCACTTCCGCTCGATTTACGAGAAGCTCTCTAGCACTCAGCATGAATGTCGACTTGCACCAATACTCGCGCTGGAGGCGCATCATGTCCAAATGTCGTCTTCCACTCATGGAACTCCCCACTGAAGAAAACATTTCCCGCTTTCAAGCGGAGCATTTCAAACGAAGAATTCACATGTTGCGTGAAGCCGGGAACAAAGCTAGGGGCACTTCAAACAATGACGATCAAAGAGAAATCGACGATTTGCGGGCCAAACACGATTTTTCTAACTTGCTAGAAGGCGGGGATCTTGAATTGGCACAAAATCTCAACAGGTATTCCCTTAGCATCCAGGAAGATAGCCGGAAACAATCATTGGGCTCTGCGAATCCATCTGGAAAAGAGGGCCGGCGAAGTGTGGCCTCAATTTCAAACAAGTCGGCTCGCTCCCGCCGTGTCTCAGTGTTGGATGGACAGACTCCCATACCAGAGGATGGAGCGTTTGTCAAAGGACTTCAAAAAGCATTGAAGCAGGCACCAAGAAGGTCTACCCAGACAAATGACTCTGCGGGCGAAGACGAAGAGCTTGATCTCCTTGATTTTCTAGGAAGAGGTCCCAAGTGATCAGTGCAGGCTGCTCAATTGCATACGAGGTCCTCACAATACGCCTCCATGACTGCACTATCTTCATCGGTCTCTTCCTGTGAAACTGGCATTAAATTAAGCCACAATCTCATCATAATCATTAATTTCACATCCTTCTCGAAGTATATTCACACCATAGCGCCCAAGAAACCATCTGTAAAAGCCATCCTGAAACCAACACCATATTTCAAGACAGAAATACCACAATATTGCCCATCATGTAGATTCTTAGCCCAGGTTCATTGCGACAGGCTGGAAGAGCTTTCCAGATATATTGCCTCGCGTTTTGAAAGTCCAGATTCACTTACATGACCTGTTGGTATTGCTTCCTCTGCATGGATCAAGACACCCTCTGTCTCAAATCCGACGCCCCGCTTTTCTGGTCCTACAAGCGTGACAATTAAGACATATCCAAACACACAGCCGACAAAAATACTCATCACCTTGGAGTAGTCGTAGGCAGCTTCGCCGGATGTCGTAGTAATTGGGAATTGTTCGCCAAGACTGGACTCAATAGTCGAAGATGCCGATGAAACCATGTTACCCAATTGGTAAGACAATCCCACAACCAAAGATCTGTAAGCTGGTGGCGAAAGCTCGGACAAATGAACGGGAATCACACCCCATGCTCCTTGTACGCCTGCTTGCATAAAGAAGGCGCCTGCGTTGATGGCAGAACTTTTCAAGTACGCCCATGGATAGATCATTGCTCCACCTAGTATGAC
>NW_017387739.1:305379-327119 GCF_001664035.1 Metschnikowia bicuspidata var. bicuspidata NRRL YB-4993 | reverse complement strand
GATGGAGCGTTTGTCAAAGGACTTCAAAAAGCATTGAAGCAGGCACCAAGAAGGTCTACCCAGACAAATGACTCTGCGGGCGAAGACGAAGAGCTTGATCTCCTTGATTTTCTAGGAAGAGGTCCCAAGTGATCAGTGCAGGCTGCTCAATTGCATACGAGGTCCTCACAATACGCCTCCATGACTGCACTATCTTCATCGGTCTCTTCCTGTGAAACTGGCATTAAATTAAGCCACAATCTCATCATAATCATTAATTTCACATCCTTCTCGAAGTATATTCACACCATAGCGCCCAAGAAACCATCTGTAAAAGCCATCCTGAAACCAACACCATATTTCAAGACAGAAATACCACAATATTGCCCATCATGTAGATTCTTAGCCCAGGTTCATTGCGACAGGCTGGAAGAGCTTTCCAGATATATTGCCTCGCGTTTTGAAAGTCCAGATTCACTTACATGACCTGTTGGTATTGCTTCCTCTGCATGGATCAAGACACCCTCTGTCTCAAATCCGACGCCCCGCTTTTCTGGTCCTACAAGCGTGACAATTAAGACATATCCAAACACACAGCCGACAAAAATACTCATCACCTTGGAGTAGTCGTAGGCAGCTTCGCCGGATGTCGTAGTAATTGGGAATTGTTCGCCAAGACTGGACTCAATAGTCGAAGATGCCGATGAAACCATGTTACCCAATTGGTAAGACAATCCCACAACCAAAGATCTGTAAGCTGGTGGCGAAAGCTCGGACAAATGAACGGGAATCACACCCCATGCTCCTTGTACGCCTGCTTGCATAAAGAAGGCAGCACAGATGATCGTCAAGCGTCTTCCAATGAATGTCGAGGCGTGTCCACAAACAGTTCCACCAAATATGGCGCCCAAGTTGGCAACGGCATTGGTGACTGTTGATCTGTCCTCGCCAAACTCGAGCTGTTTGGAAAGAAGTGTGGGGTACAAGTCCTGCGATCCATGGGACATAAAATTGAAGCCAGCCATCAACAACACACAATATATCATGGTGAGCCAATATCTTTTCAAAGCGTCTTTTGTGTCTTCCGAGGGCTGATACCATTTCAAATGGCCTTCTAGTTTCTTTCGTGCCTTAGCAACCCCTCTTTGACGACGGTATGTTTCGGTTTCTGGAAGCCACAATCTCCATGCAATGAAGAGAACAGGTGGACACGCTGCAAACCAGAACAATGCTCTCCATCCATGTGGTGAATTATCAGTGATGGCGCGATTGAAAATCACCGCCAAGAGATATCCAAACGCGTATCCTTCTTGGAATATACCCGATAATACACCTCTGCATTCGACCGGAGAATCATCCAAAGATGTGGCCAACGAGAACCCATACACACCACCCATGGCAACACCAAAAATTGCACGTACTCCCAAAAATTGCTCATATGTCTGCACAAAACCAGTGCCGATTTGAAGAACTACCAACAAACTCAAGTTGATAACATAGGGCCACTTTCTACCGTACCGGTCACCCCAGTACCCAAAAAGCAAGGCGCCCACCGATCTTAGCATCAACACCAAAGTAATACCCCACGTGACATCCTTGACGCTTCTGTCAAATGTTTCTGCCATACTGCTGGCGTTCAAAGAAACAGCAAAAAAATCGACCGAGTCCCATGTCCATGCTGCGAAACCCATGAAGAAGAAGTTCCAATTTCTCAAAGTCATGTGCTTTAAATCTCCAAATGGGTTGAGCATTTGGCTCCATGTGTATTGTGCCCTTTCTTCTTTCGATACAAAAAGCGTCGAGAATCTAGTGGCAAAATACTTTTTGATGGATCTTGCGGTCAATGATGGAGGCTTGATAGCATTTTTATTATGGTTTCTCACAAGCTCCGAATGCACGGACGAGGTCATAGACACAGGCATGATGGGATGGGATTTCGACTTCTGATCTTTCAAACCAAAACCACAATACTACAAAAGTGACGGGGTATTCTCTTCTTATATGTGTCTTGCTGTGCTTCTGTCCTAGGGATGTCCTAGGGTGAAATCTGAAATTGACTAGCCCCGCAAATTGGCATATTTGCACCTACATGCAATGCGAGGGACTATGTTTATGTGCAGGCAGGTGCAGTACAGCCGCGTGAATAAAAAGTGGGGCGTACTTTTCCGGTTGATATCCGGGACTTATTGCGAGCACCTCTTCGTAAGCTGGTGGTATATGTGGATATCGAGCATTGCTTATGTTTACTCTGATATCAGGTGCTTGTGGAGATGGCTGGCACAGTCGAAAACTGAACATCTTCAGTTTACTGCTTGGCTTTTTGGCAAGAACTATGGGCTAAATGAGGCCTCACATTGCCCACTGCACCTAGTGCTCAATTACTTTTTTTCATGATTGCTATAGGCATAAGACCCGGCATTACCCCAAAAAGAATTACGAGCCAGTCTCCTTGTACAGCTGGGCGCGTAATCCCGCCGTGCCCCATGCACTACAGACGCACTCTAGCCCGGGGAATTTGCCCTATGCCATTTTGCGATTGGACAGAAAATCGCAAAACACAGAAACCATCGGGCACAAAAGAATTTCTCAGAGTGTATGGGGGCTTGGAGGAGCCCTTGTCTCATCGTGTGGGGCAGCCTTTATCAGAAATCAAACTGCATATGATTTCAACCCGGTTTTATCCGTTCGTATGTCCCTTATCGTTGTTCCAAAAGAAGCTCGCACAAGGTCTCAGCCGATCGCCAAGCACCAGCTCAAAGGCAAAAATTTTTTGAGACACATCTCGCCAATATGTGACAGCTTTTTTCTGGGCAATTTTGGGACTGACAGAGAGCCAGATTTGAAGAGCTCAAATACATTCTGACCCGGAAGGAGGCTCTAAACTAAAGAATGGTATCGCGTTTTGCTAAAAGACACCATATTGGAAACCACCACCTGAGGATATCCTGACCTGCTTCGTTAAACAACAGGGGGTTTTGAAAAATGGTGAGATTACACGGTACTGCAAAGGTTATTCTATGTGGCGGATTGTTCTGAAATTGTATCGCGGATGCCATACCCCCACACTCTCGTGCACACACACGCCGGGCATGCAGACATTCTCCAATTGTCGCATGTACGTGGTATATTGCAAAAGGCGATGTGCCCTAACTCCGCACCTGCACTTGTGGCTCGTCATCCGAAAACTCAGCAACTGGATATTTCGCAGCAACCTGGAATGAAACGAATCGCCGGGGTGATGAGACAGTGCTCTTTGCTGGGCCCGAAAACCTCCGGGGCCTGGAATTGATGTCATTATAGCATGTTCAGGCGCAACCCTCTGTCCTTTGCGTTTTTTTTTCCTCATCCAAAACAGCAGGGGAGTAAAAGACGCGATGATGAAAATTCAATCAAGAGGAAAGTCTGAAGTTTGTAGTTGCATCACAGAACAGCTTGAAATCTTCTCATAGCTCCACTGAGAAAATAAATCAAACTATTTGTCAGGTACTTGGGAAATTTTCTCACTTCTTGAAGATGAATGAAAGCTTGTTACTGATGTCGCCAAATCACAGCAAAGCTGACAAATACAATTCCACATTTGATTTCCTGGTAGAGGACACCTCTAAGAAACATTCCAGGATAGACGCTGGAATGTGTGTCTACTATAGTCTAGCGGGATGAAGACAGTCAGCTTCCGCCCGTTTGACCAGCCCTCTTTTCATGCAGATTTCGTGATTCCAAGATGGTATTGCACCCAGATTGTGAACAAGGTTTTCAAGAGCATTTCAAGTCTAACTACGGCAAATTATGCTTTGGACTATTGCTTTTGCTCTGGTGTTTGTCTACAGACAACCAGATGCAACAAACGAGACCCCCGGTAATCTCGTGGATTTATTACCGCGGAAATGCGAGGATATGCAGAGAGCACTGTACACAGTATGCGTGTGTGTGTTGTGCATGCGTGTCTGCACATTGTACTGTCTCTGCTCTCAACTTGACGTGATGTCGCCACGTAGCACGTTTGCTCATGAAGCCCTATGAAAATGTGTTCTTTACTCTTGTAAGTCATTGTTTCAAAACGACTATCGACATTTTTGTTTCCACGCACTACCATGCTTAGAAGTCCAGTTTACAGAAGGCAAGATAGAACGGCTCTCTAAAACCCAATGGGATATCTGTCCAACGGTGTTTCATACCATAAATGATCACCCGCGCTATCAGCTTAGTGTTGGACACCTTTCTTAATATAAGTGTAGCAGCCAAACTTATTGCTGCTTCGCAAAATCAGCTTTTTGCAAATATTGCGCCAAATAGTCTTGTTCCAGATTCTTTGTGAGAGACAAAACAATCGATTGTCGAGACTCTGTCACGTGACTTCCGTCAGGAACCGTCTGAATTCGCAAGCCTTCAGGCAGGAGCCGTCTAAGACCTTTGGAGTATAAAGTCAATCGAAAACACCTTCAATTCGGTAGAAAACAAGAGGAGGAAAAAACATAGACGTCTTTCACGTTTATATAGCTTAATTGAGACACCACTAACAATTTGCAAGAAGCTCAAGAGGCAAAACACGTTTATTTTCAATGACATCACGGCATCTCAAGCGAGCCAGCGTTGACGGCGTGCATATAACCACGGGTTCGTCCGGCTCATCCAAAAACCTGATTCCCAAAACCCCATACTTCTTCTTTGCCAGAAATCACCGCTTCGTCCAGCCAAACGAAACAAAATTATTTTAATGTGAGTATGGCGCCCAAGTTGGAGCTGTACATGACTTAAGATGTGGCAACCAGCAGGAACCACATCGGCTGATTTAAGCTTTATGGTTCCCAAACCACCCTTTGTCTTGAAAGAGTGGTTGTATAAACTTACAAAGTCTAAAAACCATAGAACATAACAACATAATTGCAATCAATAGGAGGAAGTCTTTGATGAAGAGGGAAAGTCTTTGATGAAGAGGAGGAAATCTTTGATGAAGAGGAAGAATTCTATAACGCCAGGGGTCTTCTGGATGCAGACTGTGTTTATTTTCAAGATCAAGCGCTTAATTGGTAAGCTTTCAGAAGAAGCGATTCAAATAAATCGCTCGAGAATTTTGAGAATTGAGGGTCACCAATATTTATTTTATCATGACTGCCGCCGGCTCGAATGGCGGGGTAGCCGTGCCCGGTGGGAACCTCTTGCATGATCCCGCGCGACATTTGCCCGCGACATTTGCCCGCGACATTTTTGTGGCCATCCATTGAAAGATGCCCCGTCCGTCGCCCCAGACTTTAGCAACCATTATCAGATTTATTGGGCACAAGACGCCACAACACCGCGCTGCTGAATCCACAGTCATCAGCTTCTAAATTTACTGTGCTCCCATATCAGTGTTAGTCCGAGTTTTCCTGACTCGCCAAGCTTGCTATGGCCCCATCTATCGCATCAAAAGACGAGCTCTCCACCTCCAATTCAAGAGCCTCAGAAACTCATACGTCCCCAAACATAGACGATATACTTCCACAGCAAATTTCCCTGGAAAAAGCTCTTCAAAAAAAGTTTATCCAGAGTGACGCCGGCGATGGAACCACAGCCACCGACCAATATGTGAATGGTGCTCGTTTGCCTCTCATTCTCACCAGTGTGGTGATTGCGATGTTCATTGTGGCACTCGACCAAACCATTGTCTCGACGATTTTAACTGTGGTCAGTGATGAATTCGGCTCTTTTTCAAAGGTCGGCTGGTTGACCTCGGCGTTCATTCTTCCTGTGGCGTGTTTGGCGCCGCTGTACGGCAAAGTGTCCATTGCTTTTGGAAGGAAATACACATTGTGCGTTGGAATCGTCATCTTTGAAATCGGCTCGCTTGTCTGCGCTCTAGCAAACAGTATTGATATGCTCATTGGTGGCAGAGTCATCCAAGGTATTGGCGGCGGTGCTGTCCAAGCCATGGTGGTGGTCATTATTTCCGAGTCTGTGCCGATCAATAAGCGTGCATTATCCATGTCGCTTATTGGTATCACTTTTTCTGTGGCATCAGTCAGCGGGCCTTTTATTGGCGGTGCCTTTGCGTCGCACGTCACGTGGAGGTGGTGTTTTTATATCAACTTGCCCTTAGGAGCCATTGCTTTGGTGCTCATGCTCACCTTCTTCCACCCGCCTAGACCACTGGGCCACATTCGAGCGAAATTGTCCAAAATCGACTACTTGGGCACCATCCTCATCTCGGCCGGTTTAGTGTTGGTTTTACTCGCCATCACGTTTGGCGGGAACGAGTATGCATGGGATTCGGCTGCCATCATCTGTCTCTTCACCATTGGAGGCGTTGTGTTGGTGGTCTTTGCAGTTTACAACTTCCTTCTCTCGAAAAACCCCCTCATCCTCAAGGAGTTTGTCACAACGCCTCAGATCTTGGGGTCTGGTTTCATGGCTTTCTTCAACTTTGCGTTTTTTTTGAGTTTGGTGAACTACCTCGCCATTTACTTTCAGGTCATATTTAATGCGTCTGCCTGGCAATCTGGAATTGACTTGCTTCCCTTGGTCATCAGTGTATCGGTGGCCTCTGCATTCAATGGAATCTTCATCAGGTACCTATACTTCATCAAAGTCCCCATGATGATTTCGGGGATTCTTTCGCCAATTGGTGTCGGCATTCTTTTGCTTTTAGACAGAGACACAAGCACATCCGCTCACATCGGATTGCTTATTCCTGTGGGCGTTTCTGTCGGACTTCAATTCCAAAGTACCTTGCTCTCAGCGCAACTCAAAGCACCGGGCCATATTCCAGGATCTATGATCTTGGTGACCGTCTTTGTTAACTTTATGAGAACTTTAGGTGGGGTCATAGGAGTTACAATGTCCCAGCTTATGCTTTTGACTCGGGGATCTGAGTATATATCGCAAGCTATAGTGGATAACCCTGATGTGCCGGCGCTTGCTTCTGTTCCAGCGAAAACTTTACTTTCATCCCCAAGCATTATCTGGGCACTTCCAAGCGACGCCCGTGATCTTGTTTTGGACGCGTTTATGAAAGCTTTGCATGATGTGTTCTACTTAGACTTGGCCTTCGCTTGCTTATGCTTGATTGCAGCTGCAATGTCCACAAACAAGATGATTCCTAAAGCTGATGAAATCGAACACACGGCAAAGAAAGAAAAGCTTCCTTCTGATGAGGAAGATGTGGAAAAGCAGCTGGTCTCTTCTCCAAGCGAAGATTTGCAACAGACACAAGCAGCTGATGATTTCCAGGTCAAAACTGTTTCCACTTAGTTTTTTGTGTTTTTGGGCAATCCTCATTTAAACATCCTTGTGTTCAAAATCACACCGTTTAACGCCTAATTGTCACTTAAATGACTGTGAACTTAATAAATTATTGCATATGAATACAAATAAATTCGGGTTGAGGATAACAGAGTACCGTCGAACGTTTCCTTGGAAGCTCTATCTCTCTGGCCATCATCCGTCAAATTTTCTAGCCAGACTGATCTCCCATAACTGCACTCGAGATTTCGAAGACATCGTGTGATGCATTGACGCATCCCTATAGTGACAAATGTCGGCAATCAGTAAGTTTTGTTTCGTTTAAAATCCAGATGGGTTAGGAAGTTATTCTTAAGTTGCACTGATAATTTGATGAAAAAAATTGAATGTTTGACGCAACGAGGTAAACAAAATCTGAATACTACAAGTCATCGGACTTGCTTTGTCGAAAACTATACCTTTAACTTTATTACCTGGCATGGTCGTAATATAATTCAAATATATAAAAGAAGCCAAATTAAACCACCAGTTGACAAAAACGTGATGTAACCACAATGTGAAAAAGAAAACATTCATAGATCAAGCGTTGGTAAACATGTGGGCCTCCACAAGGCACGCTATGACTGATATATCTACTCAGAAGAGAAAAGGATCGAGTGTAGTACCCGAGTAGATTTGTCGCTTCGACAACCAAGTCGAGCAAGGTATTACGTCCAATTTGGTACTCTTACAGCGAGCCCTAAAATGTCGGTTATGCGTCAATATGGCGAGATCAGCATTTTATTCGCAACACCAAGCACTGAGTAAATTCTTAACTGCACTGGTGGTCCAAATCCTTGGGTTCGTCATGCTGGAGTTGATTTCGAGACTTGCACATGTACTCCATGTTGAGAGATCTCCAATTCCACAAATTATATGTTATCAAAGTGCGTTTCTCTGAAGTTGTACGTAACTTTTTCTGTCATCCGTGACAAAAATTCTCTTGGTGATGTCCTATTGAATAATGCTGGACATGAATCCCTTCAAATAATGTAGGCGATTATCGACTGTGTTCTAAAGAAGGAGGCTGTACGCCATGAGGACATACAAGCATATTTTAGTCTCATTTCCAACATTGACCTTGTAAGCAGTCCGGAATCATGCTCGTGATGCATATTGGAGGATCAACAAAGTCTCACCTATTTTGTCTGTGACAATGAAATCAAGATCAAAAAGCTTTCAAAAGCAGGGCACGCGACGGGAAGAGTGAGACTTTCACGGCAAGAGTAGCACACTGTAACACAAACATCTCGCCAGAAGGTCAGCACACAACCGGCAAAAAGAGCTTTGTTTAGCGCTCTGTTGAGCACTCTGTCAGTATCCATTGGAGCCATCATGCAGCAGACCCGCCGACAGACAAACGAGTGGTCAAAGATGCCTGGAGATATCTTCCAAGTACTGGCGGATGTGGGCATTGAGCTTGGCCACGGCAGAGGTGGTGTTGCGGAACTCGAAGTCGAAGTCCAGCTTCATTTTGCGGATGTCGGCCTCGATCTGGCTGTTCTCCTTCTTCGTTCGGTCAAGCTTCTCCTGCTTGGCGTCGCGGTCTTGCGTCAACATGTCGTATTCCATCTCGAGCGCCAAAAACTTCTCGTGGGCGGCCTGTTCCTTTTCCAGCGCCTGCTGGCGAAGCTTGGCGATCTTTTCCTCGGACTTCTGGAACTGCCGTTTGGCTCTCTCGAGATGCACCGTCAACTCGTCCGAAATCTGCTGCTTGCTGCTGAGCTCGTCGTTCTGGCGCGCGTAGTTGTCCTTGGCCGCGTCGAGCACCTTCATGTCGTTGCTGATTTCCTGGACGATCTTGATGAGGTTGCGGAGCTCGTCCTCCACGGTTTGCACGGCCTGCTGCGTCCTGGTTTTGTTGCGCACGGTGGTCTCGGACTTCTTGAGTTCTTCCTCCGCCGCCTGCGAATGCAGCCTTAGATCCGCCACCACCTGCCTCACCACCGCCGGGTCTGCAGAGGCGTACGCCTCGATCTTCAGGAGCTCGCGCTCGGACTCGCTGAGAAGGAAATGCTGGTCCTCGAGCTTCTCGATGAGCCGCGCCTTGGTCTCCCTGTAGCTCGCGTGCTCCTTCTTGAAAACCTCCTGGGACTTCTGGAGCTTGATGAGCTCCTGCTCGAGCTTCGAGTTGTACTTGAGCAACTGAGCAAGCAGCGATTTCTGCGCCGCCGCTGAGCCGCCGGCCGCAGCGCCTGCAGCGTCTCCTTCTTTGAGACGCCGCCGCAACTTGTCGATGCGGTTGGCCAAATCCACACGCTCGTCGTCGAGATTGCGCACCTCTTGCATGGCCTCCTCGGCCTCCTTCGCTAGCAGCTCACACTCGCGCAAATGCTCCTCGCGGAACCGGGCAAAGTTGATCACGCCGCTGAGCACGCGCTGTGTCCGGAGCGGGTCCGGCCGCACCAAGTCCAGGAGCGTGAAGTCCAGAATGCCGCACTTCTGGAGAAACATGTTCACGGCCCGGAAAAACACGAGCACGTGCACCGCGTCCGCCGTGTCGTCGGCGTCCGCGCCGCCGCTGTCCGCGCCGCCTGCAGGCCCGGGCGTTTGGAGCAAGTCCCTGGCCGTGCCGCCACAGTAGTCCGGAGAAAGCCCGATGAATGTGTCCAAGATCTGCTCAAACAACTTGCGGATGTACGAGCCGGACGGCCGCGCCACGAGCTCCTCGCTGGCGGCAAAATCGCACTCCTGCAAACACTGCGAAAGCTCCCGGAAATCCAAGAGCGGAAACTCGTCGTTGGTCACAAGATGGCCGCGGGTCGAATGGGCCATGTACGCTGCGCCGGGACGCGTCGCGTTGAGGCGGGACATGGGCGCCAAGAAAATTTCAGGTCAATGCTGCGTGCGCTGGCAGGGCGCAAAAGGGATCGGTTTCCGGGTCGTGTTGGCGGGCCGTGTTGAGGTGGATCGGGGCTGTTGTGGTGAGGTTTGCGTGATGTGGGATGTACGGGTGCGTGGGCCGGACGTGTTTCGTGGGGTGGAGCAGATGCGCGCTTCTGGCTGGCACGGATGTTTTGGTTTCTTTCTGGACTTGGTATTTCTCTTCGGTTTCTTTCCGGACTTGGAATCTCTCTTTGTTTTGGCTGATCCTTGGTATCGTTCTTCGCACTGATTCTTCCTTGTGTTGGTTCTTCGTTTTTGGTTCTTCCTGAGTTTCCCACCTCATTGATCTTCTTCTGTTCTTCTCTTCATTTTTTTGCTTGCTTTCTTCTTATTTATTCTAGCCCTCTATTCTGTACCGCTTGTTCTGCTATGCTATGAGTCTAGTGTGCCTTGAGTGCTCTAGTCCTCCATTGCAGATCGTGTCTATATACACGGCCATGCTTCGCCCATCTTCATAAATTTTCCTAGATACGGACTTTGGTTTTCTGGCTCGCAGAGAACGGCCTTCATCTGACTTTTCTGGAAATTTAGTAGTTGTGGGGCTCTTTTGTCAGATAAAGAGCGTTTTTCTCGTCGTGCCCTGCCTCAATCTAAGGCTACATGCGTCAACTCACTAGACATACGAAGTCGTTGATCTCGCTAAAAAAAGAATCAAAGGAAAAAAAGGGACTTAAACCTGAGACCATGTAATAAATTAATGAAAGATCTAGGCGGGCCTTGTCGTTCCAGGAACGTGTTATATTTTTATCCTACTTCGTAATTTGCAAGTCTCATCTTTTCGCAACCATGTTCTTAAAAATCCAAGTACATTGGTCACTTTCCCAATCACAATATAATTCGAAGAGGAATATTTTGTCAAAAGTTAAAGAACAAAACACACGATATATCAACGAATAAGTAATATCACTGTTCTATACCCCGAAAAAACCGTGGTTTCTGACGGTATATTTACGTAATGAGATTTACTGTTATGAGCACGTATTCGAACTTTGAGTGTGATGACAATGATCGCAACACTTTTAAGGTAAACACAATCGAAAAATCTTTTTATACTCTAGTGTGCTTGACCCGGATAGTATTTTAACTCTCTGTTGTAGTCATTTTTGAGTGTTCTGCTTCCACAGCGTCGGTCATCGCCTTGAAGCAGGATACCTATCTATATGAACCTCAGTAACCACAGCCCAGCCCAGACACTGAAATATTCATGTTAATTCATAAACTTCTCATATATTGACTGGCAACTTCCGTGGTACAGCCGATCTATTTGAAGAAGACCATGATCTAAGACAACTGCACATTCAGAGAACATTTGTCTTCTGGTGTAATTACTATTTTGCACTTTGAAAGCAGTGCCAGCACGTTCTGTATGGAATACTAATCTCAGTGTCGAATCTATCGTTTTGTAGGATGCCTTTCTCGCATTATTTCACCACACAAATGATATCCGGGTTATTCTAGAACTGATGAGAAAAAGTGACGATATAATGCAAGTTTCGCTCGCAGTCAATTTCATCAACCCACATTAGGACGTTCTTTCGGGCAGGGATATAACCTATATACATTGACACCAGCCTCAATTGCCTTTGAGTCCGCGAACGACACATGTCCTGGAAGTTCTCCTATAGCCAGTGAAAGTACGTGATGCCGACGGTAAATCATGCGTGAAGCAACAGAGAACTATCACCTTCTTCAGCCTATGAAGGTCTTAAGATGTTTAGACGCTTTCTATGCGTGCAAAGTGAATCTGTCCTTTCATGCGAAAAAACGAGAAAACCAGCTTGAGCTAAACAATTGTACCCGGCCCAAGACGACAGAATATTCCATGGGCACATATGGCTCCTCACAGCTTTCATCGATGAATAGCGCACAACATGTTTTTTTGCGACGCGACAAAGCTCAACCCAGAGCTCTCACTGAAGAGTTCGAGTCAGGCGTGAATCCTCAGTTCGCGCATTACTTCGTTCATTTATACTGGCCGCATGAGACATAACATACAGAATGGCTGCCAGAAACATCATACTCTCTCGGCTGTCCAGATGGCACCCCTGCAAACCAACTTGATGGTTTCCGTGAGCAAGATGTATGGCACTGCTTTCTCAGCATCATTTTCAACGGCAGTGTCCAAATGCTCTAGTTCGTCATCCCTAAATGTACTGATCATATCTTTTAACTTAGAAAGCTCAGGCGACGTGCGTGCAGCCTCAGTCAATTGCTCGGGCAGAAGTAGCTCACCGGTCTTTTTATCAAAAGCGTCGATATTGTACTGCTTCATCAAAACGCGGAGCTGCTGGTTGTAATGCCCACCTATGACAGTCTCTACAGCAACTGTGCATGCCATGGCAGCTTCTTTACTGATGAGAGCAGTCCCTGCCCCCATAGCTACTGCTCCGATTTTCCACAAAGGTGTGAAAAGCGAGGGTCTCACCCGCCTTTCTGTCTGAAGACGGTTAAAATTATCATGGTGGTAGATCTCTTGCTCCCACATGTGTTTCAAGATAGGCTTCAAGTGGGGGTATTTCAGGGATAAAACACCGTATTGTCCCATGTAGATGTAGTTGGCGCCTAACTCGCCTGCTTGGTCCACCCTTATAACACGGTCAAGAAACGCCTTCTGGGCTTTCGACATTGCTCCGTATTCTACATCTTCTTGCTTTATCGTTCCGCTTTTGGATTTAGGACTAGATGCGCTAGCCTTCGACAGAGCTCTCCTTAAAAGCGGAGAGACTTGGTTCACCCTGGGGGAAAGCCGGCTGGGAAACATTGAGTGTTTTTTGGGATGGTTTTTTGTCGTTTCAGGATATCTACAGATATTTCTGAATCACCGTTCTGGGTGGTCTTGTTGAGGGTATGTAACAAACCTTCACATCGCATGATATTCAGACGGCGGCGCGCTCGCTGTCTTGCCACTTGAACGAGCACCTGCACTCCAATACACGCATGCGTCTATGCTCTGAGTCTTTTAATCAATATATGTGTCAAAAGTGCCCATCATAGCAATGCCTATATCAAATGGTAGCTCTTGAGTATCTCTAGAATTAGCCACCGGCTTATTCTCATTCAGGTATACTCTCAAGTGACGAAGCAAGCGATTGGGAATTTCCTTCACAATGAGCCACTCGACAGGAAATATGCCTTTCCAGCGACTGGACTCTACCCAGATGTCACTGGCTTGCGTGAAGTCAATGGCGCTTTGCATTCTCGCGACTCCACAGAATTTTGCTGAGCCGTTCACAGAAAAAAATAAGTAGACCCCACCTTGCGATTCCCGGAACGCCTTATCGAGCCGTTTGTTTCCGAGTTCCGTTGACGCCCATATTCCATTGCGGATAGATGCTTGTACGTCTAAACTGCTATAGGATTTAATTACAAAGAATCGCGCACTCTCACCAACGTCAAAGGGCTTACCTTCTGAGCGAAAGAAGGACCGTTTGAATTCAGGTTGACTAGGGGCCGTGTCAGGCAGGTCGAAGTAGTCACTGTCATCTGGCCACCAGCCTTGTGAATTCGAAGAATTTATCGACACTGAAGAAAAAATTGAGACAGATGAGGGGGTAGTAGCAGATGTAGGGATGGTCGTCTCACTGACACTTCGCGAGGCTTCGCCGAAATAATCGTGGTATTCTGGCGCCCAGATGTTTGGTGTGCAAACCACATCAATTCCATGAGTGTAGTTTGCCAATTCTGTGACGATTTCCAAATTTCGAAGTGTGTTCGCTGTGCATGGCTCCTTGAGTCTTGATCTGGGCGGCACCTTGAAGACGAGTAAGTTTGAATCGAAAAGCAGCAGCATCTTCAGTGTAGTGGAAAAAAGGTGCTTTATGAGATATGTCTGGCTATAAACAAAAGGAGTGTCAGGAGTTTGGATTAATTCAAGTAAACTCAAATTGCACTCTCTTAGTAAAGATCTTGCCAAATAAAAGACCGCTTTTCAAAAGGGGTTGTGTTCAGTTGCAGATACGAGTGTTCACAAATACTGCTCAAATGAGATCAAATTTTTAGGATGTATTGAAGCTTACACCAAAAGATGAGTTCCAAATTTCCAAAAATGTCATGAAGGTCTGCTTTTATATAGATTTCGCTCTTCATGCGGATTTGCAGCCAGGTTCCTGCCACAAAAACATTGTGCAGGCACTCAAGACCTCAGGGTCAAAATCCCTTATCTCTGCGAGTCACTTTTTGTACTACATCTTTTTTTGGTGTTCTAGGTTTCGCGCCTCGTTCATCAAAAAGGCATCCACATGTCGAGATTGGCATGCATCAGAAGCGTCACCGCATGAACGAAAAAAACACTACTACTAAGCTCGCGCGGATATAGATGAGCAAGCGCGCGAAGCATCCCAATCATCAGGATAGGATAGTTGAATGGCGGCAAGACTCGAACTTTGTCACCACATCTTTTCATATCGCAGTAGATAACCGCATACATCACCAAAATGGTACCGAATTTAAATAGGAAGGAAGCTGAAGTGGCAGAGGCAGAGAAAATTAAGAGAAAACAGAGGAAAGCAGAGGAACGGTGTTTCAATGTGCTGGTGGACGTATCCAAGGTGAGTATGTCTGTTATCAAGCAGTGGATGGTCAAGTATCTTGAAGAGCATTTACCCGATGACGATGTTGCTGTGGAATTCATATATGAGCTCTTAGTTGGGGCCGAGAATAATGAGCCTGAAATCCGTGTTATCCGCGAGCAGATGAACGATTTTTTGGGAAAGGACACCAGCCGGGCGTTTTGTCTCGAGCTATGGCAGCTTCTTCTCAGCGCACAAGAATCGCCGGATGGCGTGCCCCAACAACTAGTAGACGATAGGACAGCGCAGATCGAAAAGGATGAAAAAGCCCGTAGAGAAGCAAACCTCATTCTTGAACTGCTTCGGCCTAAGCTCTCTTTGTCGAAAACCCGAACGAGGGTCAGTTTTAAAGAGCCGGAATCCGAAAGAAAGAGCGCCTTGCCGTCGAAGGCTAATCGTGTGAATAAACCTGACAGGAAGACAAACTACAACAGGAGTTAGCACGACCAAGGCGCACACTGATGCTCCCGGGCTTGGAAGACATCGGAAATCAGGAATTGATCGGGTGGATCAGGAATTCTCGAAGGGTGCTTTGAAAACGAGAACTTTCTCACACGCCCAAGGAAACTACGAAGAGAAGAAAATGTGTACCTAAAGGCTGTGGGTGTTCTGGCAGCCCATTGCCATCTCCTTCCAGGAAATCCGATGGTTTGTGAAGGAACTCTTTACTTTTTGGCTCGGAGAGTTGAAAGAATCATCACACTACGTGCTAACTCAAATTGCTTCAGTTTTCACTTCATTCAGAGCACGTATTTTGGGTGCATGTAAGATTGGTCAACGCGCGTGTATCAGACCACAGGAGCATCGAGTAAACAACAATAATTCGTTGAGTCATCTGGAAACAAAATATAATTAAAACGTGTTTTTTCGAGAACAGCACAGGCATGTCTTTTGAAAGGCGTATTACATTGATTCTTCACAAAAGTGAATACCGAGTGACAAATCGAAGCATATTAGCATGCTGTCCCGAGTTCTATGCTGCCCCGCCTTTATGGGGCCCCAGTCCCCGCTCCTGCGTGATACCCCTCACCCTCACAGCGAGGCAGGCGTGCACAGTCGAAAATTAATCAACAACTGCCAGACTACCAATTTCGAGAAAAGTCTTAACACGCAAAATATCGTTGGGCCCTGCAGAACGAAGCACAATTCAGAATGTCAGAGCCTCACAGTCTGCATGAGCATCATCACCACCATCACAATCATCACCATAACGCAGAAAACCAGACACAGAATGTCAGTCAGCAACTGGAGCTGGAAGTTAAGCAACCTCAAGGAGTGAGGATCGGCAAGTATCAGGTTTTGAAGACTCTTGGTGAGGGGTCTTTTGGAAAGGTTAAATTGGCTGAGCACTTGACGACGAACCAAAAAGTTGCTTTGAAAATCATCAACAGAAAGACTTTGGCAAAGTCCGACATGCAAGGTAGAGTCGAGAGGGAAATTTCATACCTCAGATTGTTGAGACACCCACACATCATCAAGCTCTACGATGTCATCAAGTCGAAAGACGAAATTATTATGGTGATTGAATTTGCAGGCAAGGAATTGTTTGACTACATTGTGCAAAGGGGTAGAATGCCGGAAGACGAGGCGAGGAGATTTTTCCAGCAAATCATAGCCGCAGTCGAATACTGTCATAGACACAAGATTGTACACAGAGACTTAAAGCCAGAAAACTTGTTATTGGACGACCATTTGAACGTGAAGATCGCGGACTTTGGTTTATCTAATATCATGACCGATGGTAACTTTTTGAAGACCAGTTGTGGATCCCCCAACTACGCGGCTCCTGAAGTTATCAGCGGGAAGTTGTACGCCGGGCCCGAGGTTGATGTTTGGTCCTCGGGTGTCATCTTGTATGTGATGTTGTGTGGAAGGTTGCCCTTTGATGATGAGTTTATTCCTGCCTTGTTCAAAAAAATTAGTAACGGTGTCTACACCTTACCTAATTATTTGTCAGAAGGTGCGAAAAGTTTGTTGACGAGAATGCTTGTGGTGAATCCATTGAACAGAATCACAATCCATGAAATCTTGGAAGATGAATGGTTCAAGCAAGGAATCGAGGAGTACTTATTGCCACCTGACTTGTCCAAGACAAACCATAACAAAATTGAAGTTGACGAAGACGTTATTGACGCTTTAACCATGACTATGGGCTATGACCGAGATGAGATCTTGAACGTTATTCACTCTTGTAACAAGCAACAGAACCCTCACCAACAATCCAATGAAATCATCGATGCCTACCTATTGATGAAAGAAAATCATTCTTTGGTGAAAGACCTCAAGAAAAACAAGACAGAGAAAATGGAGACTTTCTTGTCGCTGAGTCCCCCTCCAGCATGGAACACTACAAACGCAAGTAATATGCCTGCTTCTCACCACGCCCCAGGAGTACAACAATCATTAACTTACCAGACTTTAGCCACTGTGCCGGACTTGTCTACGTTGCCAAATTCCACCATTGCTATCTTGCCGTCATCGCTTCCGTCCATACATCGGGCTTTCATGATGCAACAGCCTGACGCTGGGCAAAACAAAATCAATCCGGTGTCGTCTAAGAAGCTGAAAACGAAGTGGCATTTCGGTATCAGATCTAGATCATACCCATTAGATGTCATGGGTGAGATTTATAGGGCGTTGAAGAATCTTGGAGCGGAATGGTCCAAGCCTACGGAAGAAGAGCTTTGGACGATTAGAGTTAGATGGAAATACGGACCGTCAATGGTGGACGAGACTGCGAAGAACGGCGAGTGTGTACCTCCCGATTTGATGAAAATGAGGATACAGTTGTTCCAATTAGAACCCAACAACTACTTGGTGGACTTTAAGTTTGATGGCTGGGAAAACTCTTCGGGTGAGCCTCCTGCTAGACAGGACGTGGACGAAATGAGCTCCTTTTCAGCATACCCATTTTTGCATCTTGCCACTCGTCTTATTATGGAGTTGGCCGTCAATTCCACACAAGCCTAATCATGAAAATGTTCTTGAAGGCCGAGTCCGTGGAGCATCCTGGTACGTTCCGAACGCCGTCCCCGAATGCTTTTGCAAGTGCTAGGAGTCTATTCTACCAGTTGTGGATTTTGTTATAATCGCGTTTGGCTTTACAGGCCAAGTCGAGAGCACGACAAACTTGCGTGGGTTTGTTGATTAGAACTGTTGCCGGCTTTTAGAAATCTTGCCGGCCACGATTGCAAGACAAGCAGATGAAACGTCCAGGTTGACGCCTTCGGATTCATGTGCATGTGCGAGCACGGGCGTCGCGAAGACTCTTACAGGGGCCCATACGTAGAATCCTACAATTCGCATGGGAGGTCCCTCATGCCGTGGGCACTGTAACCCTAGACTTCACACGATATTAATATACTAGCTTGGAGGGCCGTGGCAAGCACAAATGCGTTGAAAGGCCGTCTCGCGCGATTCACCCCTGCGCGCACCAGATCCTCCAGATTTAATCAAAGGTCCTCTACATAGAGGCTCAATTTAACCAAACGGGCATGTATGTAAACAGTTGAAGTGAGAAAATCGAAGGCAGAAAAGAGTTGACGGACCTGGGGCCCAAGGGAAAAAACATACATCAGTGAGGAAAAAAAGCACATTGTTTTCTTGCAACAAAAAGCACGCCGATATCTTCAAACCATCCGACATCATACAAACAAAGTTGGGCCTTTTTATTTTTATTTTTTTCCTTTCTGGACTCGGCTCATCAAGTATTATAGTCGGGACACGGGGACTGTTACAGCAACATACCTGAGTTCGACGTCAAAAGTGCCTAGCTTTCTCCGCTACCTCAAAAGTTTACTGGTACGCTTCTTTTCCTTCCAGCTAAAAAGAAAACGACAGCATGAAGACAATAAATATCTTAGATCCAGATGCGCTATCGGCAGATGACTCGATCAAGCTCCACGAGGTGGCACGTTACATTTACAAAGCCAAAAAAACCACCATGTTGACCGGGGCCGGGATTTCGTGCAACGCGGGAATCCCAGACTTTCGCTCCGACGATGGTTTGTACAACATTGTGAAAGCAAAATACCCCTCGAGCTTCATCAAGGGCCAAGACTTGTTTGACATTTCGCTCTTCAGAAGCAACGAAACGCTCCTGATTTTCTGTACGTTCATGGAGGGGCTCTACAAGTACTCTTTGCAGGCCAAAGCGACGGAGACCCACAAATTCATCAAGACGTTGAAAGAGAAAAACAAGCTTTTGCGGTGCTACACGCAAAACATCGACAGCATTGAGAAGAGTCTCGACTTGAACTGTGGCATCGACTCGGCACATTTCAACGAGATCGAGCTTGGTCTGGCCCGCACTTTCAGAGACAATTGGAAGGATTTGGACGTTGTTCAGTTGCATGGAAATCTACATAAACTCTCGTGTACGCAGTGTCTTACGCACTACGAATGGACTGCCGAAAGCCAGACCAAGCTCAGGGAAGGAGAAAACCCCGAATGCGAGAACTGCTACCTTAAGTTCCAGGAACGGCTCTATGCGGGGAAGAGGATGACGGGGAACATCGGAATTTTGCGTCCCGACATTGTGCTTTATGGCGAGAACCACCCACAGTCGGAGATTTTGGCCCGGGGACTCAACATTGACATGGGCATGAAATGCGACTTGGTGTTGATCATGGGCACGCTGTTGAAAGTCGACGGCGTGAAGAAATTGGTGCGGTCAGTCTGTAAGAATGTGCGTGAGCGAGGTGGGAAAGTGGTGTTTGTCAACAAGTCGCCGGTGGCCAAGCAGTTTGCCAGTCTTGTTGATTACGAGGTCTTGTGTGACTGTGACGACTTCATCCGTGCTTTGAGGCACGAAATTCCAGATTTGTTTTTGACGCAGGAGCAGCTAGACTCGAAAAAGCTCCAGGGCAAACAGTCACCCAGCAAACCATATGACCACATTAAAAATGAGCAACCGGAAGGCGTCAAGCTCGAAACCACGACGGCCCGAGTCAAGATCGAAAACCCCACAAATAGAGTCAAGCTCGAGAAGTCCAAGCACCATGCTATCAAGAGCGAAGCAGGTCCGGGAGTCGGTCTTGGAAATGCGCGAGATACTGTCCTCACCCCTCCCAATACGCCGACCAAGAAAAGAGCTTTGGCCAGCGAGCGGAAGAGACCGACGCTTAAAGCGTGTCGGAACAAAAAAGCCAAGGTCGAGCCTCACTTTCCATCTCCATGCCCAAGTTTCACGGAGAGCATCAAGATCGAGAGTGAGAGTGATGTTGCCACCGACTGCGACGACTTTGATGGCTCCACCGAAAATAAGGAGAACATGGACGGACGAGTGGCCAAACAGGAGAATGCTGTTTGCGAGGCCATGAGGGTCGGGGCTTAAGGTATGTTCAAGCAGTACATGGTGTTCCTGGACTCAGCCACATACACTTGTTATATTCGGTGAACATCCAGGAATATCACACACTAAAATCTGAACAGGATACTGATTATAGAATGCTGCAGTGATTGTGCGGTATGGTGTTGTGCTGATTTGCCACGAGATTACTCCTTCAAGAAAAGTAGGGTCCTTTTTAGATTACACGAGGCACAGCTGATTACCCTGACTCAACTGTCACTTGCTTGTGCATGGAGCTATGTATGGCATCAGTTTCATGACGAACATAGAACATCGTTTCTCTGTGGGTCAGCTGCTCTCACAAAGAGGTGTCGTCTGTGCCGGTTTCGAAATGACATAATATAGATCATCAGTGCTACAATCGAAAACCCTGCAATGCTTCCCGTGGGTTGGCGAATTCCAAGACATTTAGTAATTTGCCGAAATCACTCCATATACTAGAACAATTGTTCGATGCAATCTTTCTGCTCGGAAAACATGAAGTCTAGGCCCTTTTAGATATGAATGTCAAGATTTGAAAGATAGTTCACGGGACGCAGAAATCCCCAGTATTCCTCTGTGGTACCTTAACCAGTAATTTTGGGGCATCACATTTCACTTCCAAAATCTTAGAAGCACAAATTGAAGCCTTGCTGTTTCTTGAACAAGGCTCCCGCGAGCGAGCTCGAGACCAATCTACATTTTAATGGTCAACTAAGTCATGGCTGAAGTCCATACTTTACTGTCAATTTGAGTACACCTCTACGAAGTACCTCTGGAAACTTGATCGAAAAACAATCAGCTCCAAGTTACCAACTGCCCTTGCTTTGAGCTATGTTTCGACAAGCCCAACTTGATGACCCTCAGATTGTCTGTTTCCCTGCAGATTTCTGCCAGAAAATTTGACAAACTTCTTGAAGAAGAGTGTCTCGAAAGGCTTGGTGCATATTTAGGCAAAACATCGGATTAGTCCTGGTGGCAGAGAATCTGACTTTCGGGTTTCTGAGTTTTGCTTGTGAGAACACTTCGATGTGGGGATGTCTATTTTGGAGCTGATTCAGGCATCTGCGGTGTCATCAGATCTGGCAGATGCAATTTGTGGAATGGAGACTTTGGATTGCTTCAATGCCGCGGGACAGTCCAAAGCGTTGTCCCGAACATGAATGAAGGATTAGAGCAGGATGTATGACGCGAGGAAGAAGTAGCAAATCCAAAGGTATGTAATGAGATCTTTGTCAATGGTTCTAACATGAGATGTTACTAGGACATAAATAGACACGGGCCAAGAGGTAACGGAAGCGGGCGGGCCGAGTTTCCACACTTGGTACGTATCTGGAAGCTGGTGAAAGGTTTTATATATTATTTGCAAAGTTTTGCTCCTTTGATCAGATGAATCACAAGAAATTAGTCAGGTAGAAGATGAACATCATCGTGGGACAGAGAGTGGGTGCCGATAAAGAGAGATGGGAGGTAGGCCACACTGCTGCTTCTGAAAAACGTGGCTTTTCGCTACCGTGGGAAAGCTCAACATCTTTGCCACCAAATTCCTGGCCTCTGGGGGATACTCATATGACTATGATGAAGGTTGGCAACCGTATGTTGAGTCCTTTATATTAAGTCTTGCAAATGAGTGGGGAGCGCTTGTATTACTTAGAATCATTAGTTTCATTGTCTAAAAGGTAGGATAGTTTTTTCGGTGCATTCAGGAGATTATCTCGAGT
>NW_017387739.1:304017-305369 GCF_001664035.1 Metschnikowia bicuspidata var. bicuspidata NRRL YB-4993 | reverse complement strand
GAGTTTCATTGTCTAAAAGGTAGGATAGTTTTTTCGGTGCATTCAGGAGATTATCTCGAGTAACTCTTTAATGGACGAACAGTCCAACACTACCTGGCTGCTGCAACTAGGAGGATGAGTTTAATACATATGGATCTATTAAAATAATGAATTTATTAACATCTTTAGCTCCTACTCTGATACGATATTTCGTAACAGTTGAAAACTAGATATTTACAACCTCACCAGGCATCATCCATTAATAAATGTGCTATAATCCGAGAAGTTAATAATGAATGTACGTCTTTGATTTAATTATGGACCTCCTATAAGTTTTGTGTTTGACATATTGCACATATTAGGCTTAATTATATTTGATTGTCTAAATTTCAAAGATGGTAAGATTTGTGGCGGATTATCCAATTAAATGACATATTTTACTGTTTGGGACTACAACAGTCTAATATCTTGTATTTCATCCTTGAGTTTAGAAGTTGATTTTACTGACGGATGGACAAATAATTCTTCTAAATCAATTAACTTACCTGCTTCTGATTTATCTGTTTGTATTATTCAATTGAACCCATAGAATGAAACGCCATCCTCCAGCACGTGGCGACATGCCCTGGAAAGCCATGTAACATATTGATGCAATTCAACATTGGCTCGGAAGAAACGATTCTTCGCCCATCAGCCTCTATTTTCGAGAGTCAATGAGGAGCAGGTCTGTCAGTGACTTCCAGCGAGATGCCCGCCGCTGTGATATTGCCTGTTCACATGCGTGAATACACACAGCCATGGAACAAGATCATCGGCCAATGTCTATGATTTGCGACGGTGTAATCCTAGCAACCTGACACATGTATTGGCAAGCACCTCAAGATTATATCATTGTGCTTGTTGTATCGAGAAAAGGGAGCCGTGATTACCGATCGTGGGTATGATTGCAGTATGATTCCGGATTCCATGAAAATCAGGGATTGATCGGAGAGCGTGGACTTTTTAAGTATGGCGAGCCCAAATGTGGATTCTCTGCGGTTCACCTGAGAAAGCAGCCTACTTTGAATACATGGCCAGCTGGTGAGGCGTGTCTACCCTCGCTCAATTGGTGGAAGAACCAGCTGGGACGCTGGCTGAGAATTAAATGTCTTTTGAATCTTGTGGGGCGTTTGGCTCGTGGCGGTGAACTGATTGACTCGAGCGAGATGAATCTTTGGTTACCAAATCAGGCCGGGTGCAAAGCATCAACAAGACGGAGAATAGCCAGAAAAAGACATCCATGAATTCCATGAATTGTCTAATAGTACTAAATGCATTAACAATGCGATATTAAGCTCCTTCATCCGTTGACTCGAGCGAGATGAATCTTTGGT
>NW_017387739.1:286089-303592 GCF_001664035.1 Metschnikowia bicuspidata var. bicuspidata NRRL YB-4993 | reverse complement strand
GCAAAGCATCAACAAGACGATGAATAGCCAGAAAAAGACATCCATGAATTCCATGAATTGTCTAATAGTACTAAATGCATTAACAATGCGATATTAAGCTCCTTCATCCGTTGACTCAAGCGGCGAGCTTCTGTCAGATTTTCATTCCACAAGAAGAAATACGACTTGCCCCCGACCAGATTGTTTTGCCGATTATCCACTTGTGCACACGGGCTTGCACGGGTATTCCAGCCCCGAGCGGCCATGGGCGAGGGCGCAATTCGCACCACCGAATGGCACCACTGAATGGCACCACGATATCCACGGCCCCCGCCAGCATGGCCCGCTCCAGGGCAGGAAAGTCGCACTGCGCCCAAACACTGCAGTCACGGGTCCATGGCGATGGCGGCCCGTCTCTTGGTCCAGACCGTCCAGGCAGGCCCCGGCGCAGCAGCAATCCGACCGGGGCACTGCCACGAGAATGAATCGAGGAGCGGCGTCGCCGCTGGGCTTGGTTTTGCAGGGAGCGGCAAGGCCCACGATGTTCTTGGGGCGGGCGAAAAAACACGGCCCCAGGCCCTCGCACCGGCCCCAGCACCGGCCCTTCGCACCGGCCCCAGGCCCTCGCACCGGCCCCAGCACCGGCCCTTCGCACCGGCCCCAGGCCCTCGCACCGGCCCCAGGCCCTCGCACAGACCCTCCCACCGGCCCCAGCACCGGCCCCAGGCCCTCGCACTGAGACAATTCTGGGCCGTTGCAAACGGCCGCCACGCGCAAAAAAATACGCAGTTGTGCCGGTGGTCCCAGCCACGGCCGTGGCCCGAGCACGGCGCCGGGCCCGGTTGCCTGGCCCAGGGCGGGCGGCTCGAGATGACGGCCCCCCCAAGGCGGCCCGGCCCAGGCGAGGTGGCGGCGCGCGGGGCCAGCGCCGGCCCGCGGCGGGTCGGTGGACCTGGGCCCCGCGCGCCCCGTGGGCCCTGGAACCGCCGCCCGGATTCCAGGCGGAACGCGCTCCAGGCGAACGGACCCCAGAGCTTCGCGCCTCCAGCCTCCGCGCCTCCAGCCTCCGCGCGAAAAGACTCCGCGCTAAAAGACTCCACAATCACGGACTCCACCATAAACTCCACCATAGCGGACTCCACCATAACGGACTCCCCAAAAAGGACTCCCCAAAAAGGACTCCACAAAAAGGACCCCATAGTAGAGGACTTGAAAAAGGACTCCCGCCCAGGACCCCCGCCACGCCTCGCACGACGGCGTTCACAAAGCACGGCGCCAGCATCTCCCAGCACCGCGCCAAAAACACCCGCCCGGCCCGCCATGAACCAGGTGTCGACATTTCTCGAGAACATCATCTCGGTGGAGGAAGCGCGGGGCGCCGACGTCCCGCCTCAAGCTGAGCCTGGCCCAGAGCCTGGCCCAGAGCCAGGACCAGAGCCCACCCTTGAGCCCCGATCTGAGCCCGCACAAGCAGAACCAGCACCACCAAAAACACCAACACCACCACCAACAGAAACACCAACACAAACACAACCACAAACACAAACACAACCACCAACACAAACACAAACACAACCACCGCCCGCCACAGAGCAAGTGTCCGCGTTCTGGTACCTCGAGGACGACCCCCGCAAGGTGGCCAACCAGTTGACGGACCGGCTCTTGGAAAAGGTGCTCGGCGTCATGCTCAGCGCCGAGCCGCGCGCCGGCGCCGGCCCCGACCAGCGCGCCGTGGTGGCCCGCTCGCGCCCGCCGCTCTCCGTGCACCTCATGTCGTCCAACACCACGCAGCTCGTGCTGCGCTTGTCGCCCGTGTGCGAGGCGCTCGCCGGCGCCGCGTACTGCGCCGCGTGGCACGACCCCTGGCACACGCTCGGCGCCGCCTTGGCCGCGTCGGTGCTCGTGTTGCGGCCCTACGTGGCCACCGCCGTGCCCGCGGCCGTGGTGCTCGTGCGCTGCTTCGTGCCCAGCTACTTGCACATGTACCCGCCGGACCCGGTGCCCGGCGCCGGCCGGCTGCTCCGGCGCAACCCCGTGCCGCACGCGGGCCCCGCGTTGGCCCGCGCGGAGCCGCCGCGGCCCGTGTCGCAGTTCTCGCGCGAGTTCGTCATGAACTTCACCGACTTGCAGAACCTCATGGTGGTGTACGTCCGCGCGCACGACGCGGCCGCGGGCTGGGGCCGCCACTACGTGCTGTTCGCGGACGCGCGGCTCAGCGCCGTGGTGTTCGTGGGCTTGGCCGCGTCCATGGCGTTCAACGTGGCCGTGCTCCCGCGCCTCTTGCCGCGCGTGCTCGCGGCCGTGCCGCTCCGGGCGCTCCTCCTCGTGGCCGTGTGGCTGGCCACGGCGCTTCTGCACCCGCGCGTGCGCCGCCACGTGCTCGACGCCGTCGGCTCCGAGGACGCCCGGGTGTGGCGCCGCGACGCCATGGACCGCGCCGAGACCGCGCTCGTGGCCGCCGTGGCCGCGCCGGCCGCCGTGCCGCCGCCGCAGACGCGCCTTGCCGAGGTCTACGAGTTGCACGTGTGGGGCGCGGCGCACGTCTGGGAGCCGGTGGGCTTCACGGGCGACTTCTATGCGCTCAACGACCCGCGGCGCCGCCGCGGCGCGGCCGGGACGCCCTTCGGCGCTTCTGCCGGCGCTCTGGACGGGGCCGGGGCCTTGGCCGGCGCCTTGGCTGGAGCAGGTGTGGATGGTTCCGGGGCTGATTTCGAGGCTGGTTCAGGGGCTGGTTCCGGGGCTGGTTCCGGGGCTGGTTCCGGGGCTGGTGGTTCCGACATCGATCCCGGCACCGCCGGCTCCGCCGCCGACGACTGCGCGCACATCTTCCGCAAGGCCACGTTGGCCGAGATCAAGCCGCCCGAGCACTGGCGCTTCGCCGAGGCCGCCTGGCAGATCGACCTCCGCCCGCGCCGCTGGGTCGCCGCCAACTGCATCGCCGACTTGGTCAGCGTCGACGCCGACGAGAAGTGGGTCTACGACGCCACGCCCCCGCCGCACGGCGGGCCGCTCTTCCGCCGCCGCCGCTGGGTGCGCCAGTGTGTGCGCGAGCCCGCGCCGCGCGGCGAGCTGCGCGACTCGCCCGCCGCCTCGTCGTCCGAGCGCTTGTCCAAAACGCTCTCCACGCTCTTGCTGTAGCCTACGGCATGAACTGCAACAAGGGCGCCTGCAGCCCGGCGCCCTGCTCCCGCTTCTCCGCGAGCATGGCCGCGAGCTCCGTGCGCTTCTTCTTCTTCTTCTTTTTGCCGCCGGGGCCGCCACTGCTGGGCTCGCTGTGGGCCACGGCCTTGCGTGTGAGAAGCGCGTGTCGGCTCTGATGCCGACACGAGAGACACGTGGTACGGAGGGTTCGCTGGCGGGGCACCGTGGGGCCCCGCCCGGTGCCGCCTTCACCCGCCCGGGCTCCCACTGAGTCGGGCCGGGCTCCCGCTCCATTTGGCCCGGGGCCCGTCTTCTTGCCTCGGCTCCCCGCCTTTCGGGCCCGGGCCGCCGCCTTGTACACCACGCGGACAGAGCTGGTCAAGCCTGGAACATGGCTCACGCCACAGCGCTCGCAGTGCGTGTGGCCAGGCGGAAGCCGGATGCCCTGCTCGTACGCATTCTGGTCCAGCGCCACCGCGTGCCGCGCCAGGAACGGGCTGAAGGCGCCGTAGTGCGCCACGTTGAACAAATGGACGGTTTTGGCTGTATCCATGCTGTCGTGCTGTCGAACTCGCCTGGGGTTTCTCAGACGGCTCTTATCTGCTGGGTCCTGGAGCTGTCTGATGCCGGCGCACGATACAGGTCCGCGCGATGCCCGCTGAGCTTGGGTCCAGGCCACGGGTTCCAACTGGCACACCTGGCAAGTCACTCGCCCTCCGTCGGCACTCCCAGGCCCGTTGTTTGTGAAGAGCATTCTTTTTCCTGGGTGTTTTTTCTTCAATTCGACCGTCGCCCGGCATCAGCGTGGTGTTCCTTCCAGAATTGGCGCAGACTCGCCATGCGCACTCATCCTCCTCTACGCGCGAATGCTGTCTGCGGAGTGCTAGTTCGACAGCATACCGCGGAATTGCACCCACACAAGCGAGGCCGGGGTCCCAGCAAAGAACAATAAAGCGAAGCACCAGCAAAGCAAAACAACAAAAGAACACAACAAAGCAAAGCAAGAACAACAAAAACACAACAAAGCAAAGCAAAGAACAACAAAAACACAACAAATCAAAGCAATAATAACAAAAACACAACAGAGCAAAGCCACAACACAACAAAAAAAGACAGGGCGTCTCTGCTCCACTTTGCCAGGGCACGCTGCTAGCTCGCCAGGCACCGTGCCGACGGACCGCTTCGTGGCCCTGCTGTCCAATTAGGGCCTGGTAATAATCAGCGCGCGCCGTGTCCCCGCGCCGGCCCGACTTGAGGCCCTGCGCGCGCCACGGCATGGCCGAGCAACGGCCCAAGATTTGGCCCTGCCGCGCGTCCCCGGCGCCAATGGGCACGCGCCAATTATTCAGCTTGAGCCGCAGCGCGCACCGCCCAGCCCCGCTGGTGGCCATTTACTTACCGGCCGCGCGTTGACAGGCCGAAGCGGCCTTCTGGCCCTGGCTCGCACCCCACCTGCGGGGCCACGGCTCGGGCCAATGCTGCGCACGCGATTGTTGCGTGATGACAAGCTGCCTGAGATCCTCATTGCGCCGGACCATTACTACCCCTCGACGCTCCACCGAGATCCAAGCCAAACACGTTTCTTCATCGTTCTTCTCCATACCCGTCCGACGCGGCTCCACACCACTTAGAAGCATCCGCGCTATTCCAACACGCTAGTCTTGCAGCTTGGCTTCTTGGATCTCCCGCAGCAGCCAGCATCCGTGACACTCGTGCCTAAAATACAAATCAAGCTAAGCAATTTAAATGGTGTCCATCATTATGCAGCGAAGACGGAATCTTATTGTACCCAAGGCGTTGGTCAAGGGTGAGAAGGTGCTTAAGCTGTGCTCTCGTTGCAGACACAACAAAACCAAGTGTGACGCCTTGTTGACGAGCCCGTTTCCGTGCTCGTATTGTTCCAGGAAGAACCTTCCGTGCAAACTCGATGTGACGAAACCGCCCAAGAGAGAGCACGACATCACCGAAAGAATAGTGCACGAGGTGCAAGAGTTGCACCACAAACTCGATGGCTTGATCTCCAAAAAGGCTCTTCTCGTGGAGAAGCTCATCCAGAATCTGCACGTCCCCGCTCCTCTTTCGCCAGCAAACTCCGTCATTCAATCTGTTCTTGACTCCCCGTCCAGGCCTGCCGCAGAACATGAGCCCATATACATTGACCCCATCCCAACGCTATCTCTCGCGGACTCGTTCACGATTCACTCCAGTCAGAATTTGGGCCTGGTCTCGGTCTCGTACGATAGGGCCGTGTCTCTTTTCAAGGTTTTCGAAAAATCGTACTGTCCGCACCTCTCGATTCTCCCGAGCTCCTTTTTTCAAAAGAAATTGCATGCCATATACCAGGAGAGCAACATGCTTTTCTGGACCATCCTTGTCACGTCCTTGTTGACCGAAGGTACTTCCGAAGAATACTCTGATTTGGCGGCGCATGTTCAAAACTTGGTCGTGGTAGATTGCTGGTTCAATACTCCCCGCTCGCTCTATTCATTGGTGGCCTTGTTGATTTTGACTACCTGGCCATTACCGGACAACCGCGCTCTGCAGATCCAAGACTGTATTTCTGTGAATTACATCTCGCTCATGAAAAGCTTGGCTCTTCAGTTTGGGCTTCACAAGTTGACTTTCATCAATGAGTTCAGCAAGAAGACAAAGATGGAGTTAGACAGCGAGGCTGGGGTCAACCATGCCTTTCGCGAAAGAATCTACAAGTACGTGAACATCAACTCAAACTACTGGCTAGTTTATCTCGGGCTCTCCACCTCTAATTACAACGGCTTTCACCAAGACTTCATTGTTAACCGAGCTGCAAACTTCGACATCTTCAAACAGAGCAAGTTTGCAGAGCAAGATAACTTTATCAATTCGCTCCTCAAAGTCTCTTTGGTGCAACTGAAAATGAACGAAATCATCGGCGATTCGGTCAAGGGCCTGAACCAAGTCAGTAAGCTCATACACCTCAACATGTTTGAGCAAATTTTGGATGGGTACAAGAATGAAACTTCGCCATTGTTGAAAAACGAATTGATTTCTCTATCACTCGAATTTTCGAAATTGCAGCTTTACATATACTACCTTTCACGAAGTGATATCAACGTCAACGAGTACAAAGCAGTGATTTACCGGACGTTTTCTTCTTGTAAGGCGATTCTTGATCTTTTCCAGAAACAGTTTGGAAAAAGTCTGAACTACTTTCTGATCCCAATCCATTACCGGTTTAGTGTGGATTTGGTTGCTTTGACCTTATTGCAAATTCACTCGTCTCCTCTTTTAGTGTCGGTCGAACACTACATTGACGTGAAGTCACAGTTCTTGCGCTCCTACAGCGTTTTAACAAATGAAGGAAACCCAGGATGGGTCAGCCTGAACCAAAAGTTTCTCACCATACTCCGCAAGTTTGATTCCTGCGATAAAGCAAAAATTTTGGCATTGAAATCTAAGAAAAACTCATTTTTCATTGTCGACAAAATGGCTAATTACTTGGTTTCGGGCTTGCACTACGAACTGCTCTGGCAGGTCTTTCGGACTGAGAAATTGACGGAGTCTGTATGTGCTAAAACTATAGACTGGAAGCTATTCGGGATCAACCCAGACAATCAACAGCACAGAGAAGTCATGGAATACGTTATGAATTCTAAGCCCATTTTGGCTCCAAGCGAATAACCTGACATCAACTCAATAATATTATAGCATTTATGTATATCATCTTCAGTATCTCTCTTTTTTTGTTTTTGATTTTCTTCAGATGTCAGTGATGCTGGTTGCGAGCTTAATCAATCCATTTCTGGTTGAGCTTCTTCGAAAGAACAAGCGGCTTGCTGAACAAATAGGCGGCGACTAAGGCCGCAATAGTTAAAATGAGTTTGGGTTTATCGAAATCGCTTTTGAGCAAGTCATAAGAGGATGAAGGTTGCACGATAGTGCAGAAGTCATTTAATTTGTTGACAAAACAAACCACAGACGTAGATTCGAGCTCCGTGGGCAGCACCAAAATCTTCAGATTTTCGCTGACCTGAAGCTTATATTTGTGATTGAGGACCTTGAATGTGTTTTGTGGGATGCCAGGCTCATATGGAAGCATGCGGAAATCATCCATTTGATCCTCGGTGGTCAACTTGCGGCCGTCAACTCTCCTGCTATTGAGGAGAAACTTGGGAATATCAACTAAGCTTCCTGATTGTGTGAGCGCAATGATAGACTTGACGGTGATGCCGAATTTGGTCACTGTGGACTCAAGCGACATAATGCGCTCCGGATATATGAAAGTTTTGGCGGATGCCGTGACATTGGGAGAATTGAAAGCGGTCTTTTCAGCTCCCGAGATGTCTTTGGTGTCTTGAAACAAATCAATAGCAACGAGTCTTTGTTCGCTATGAGGCGAGACCACAAACATTGAATACACGACCCAGTTATCGGTCTGTGTTATGCAGATTGACTCGAGATCAATCAGTTCATCTTTGTGCTCTTGAGTGTGGATAACAGTTCCCGTGATTCCGTCTACAAGTGTAAAAATGACCTTGCCATTGTCCTCACTTATAATGGAGACGAGATTTGGGTTCAAGTACTTGTAGAGAACGGACCGGTCGTATCTTGCAATACCGCCTGCAGATGTCAAAGTATTGCTGTTCTTAGTGACCGCCAAGAGTCTATGGTCGGGTTTGTGCCATTGCCATGTGGGTGTCAAGCTTGTTTCATCGACTCTGTAAGCTTGGAGGCTGTTCGCATATTGATGAAGAATAAATTGGGACGCCGACACGTTCTGCTCACCAACAAGATACTCCAATTTGTCTTCAATCTTGACAGCAATGGCTTCGACTGTGGTATGCTCATCCAACTCGTCTTGAGGAATGTCGGTGACTAGAGTAACAACTTTTTCAACAACGCCATCAAAGACCCTCGATGCAATCAATTCACCTGAAACAAGATCGAGAGTTTGAGCTGCGCCATCGAAGATGATAAATGCTTTTGAGCCCAGAGCCCTTACTTCTTGGATCTTGCCCCCATCCTCAATAGTGTGGATCCATAGGACTCTGCCATTTCTGGAGCTCTTTGCTGCAACTTGCAGCCGTTGGTGATCGATTTGAAGAAGAATTTTGTTGAACCCAAACACGTCTTCATCAGTCAAAGACGCTTCTGACTTTGTCCTCGAAATGATATTGTACAAAAGCCGACCAAATCGAGATAAATGTGACAACACCCTCACAATCCAGCGGTAGATGATGCTCAGAGAACGTGATTCTTCCACCAAGTGATGAGCTTCTTCAATCCTTGAAGCCAGAGGGGGTATATTTACAATGATGCTTTCACCCGTGGCAGAAAACAGAGACAGCAGCAAGGGCGAAACACGAGATGAGTCTGATTTGACGTCATAATCGTGTACTATCACTTTCTCGCCGGATTTATCACCGTTTAGGGTGATAAAATGGCCTGAGGTCAAAATGGCGTGCTTCAAGTAAGGTAACACCTTGACCAGGCCGTCTTGTATTGATGGCTCAGCGCCCGTGTCCAAGAATTTTGCCAAATCGAGAATATGCGCTTTTTTCTGGGTGATCACGACAAATGCCTTGTTCGAAACTTGGACGTCAAGGATCTCATCGTAGACCTTGCTGAAGACAGTTTTGGGTACACCATCAGAGATTGTGGACAAGACAAGAGATTTCCCACAGTAGCTAACAATGACGGTCTCTGTAATGAACACTTGAGTGCTCTGCTTACTTTTAAGCTTGCCTCCGTCAGCCAACATCTGAGGAAATAAAAAGTCCGAAAGTACACCATGGTCCAAAGTAGCAACCTCCAAAACACGGCCTTGTTCTTTTTCCTGAAACGTGAGCAGGAATGCACTCTTTTCTATGCACAAATACGTTGTATCCGGTGCAGAGAATTGTGAGAAAGAATGAGCAGAGAATCTACCTAGCTTGGTCAAAGTGAGGCCGTCCCATGTGACGAGCTCGTTTTCAACATCTCCCTCTTGGAGAAACGTCCACCCGTAGTTGCTGTATGGCTTTATTTGTATTGGTGGGTTTTCAAGCGGGATTGAAACGATGAAAATGCCTGTTTTTCTGTCGAAGACTGAAACCAGAGAGCTGTGGTTCGAGAACGTCGCAATCGTGGCGTCGCCAACCATGAAATCGTTGCTTCCATGGAGAGACAAGTCAATAAAGCCTTTTATTTTCGAAGACAGAATATCTCTATAGTACAAAATGTTACTCTCCGAGAGTTCCAACACGGTTTCATGGTCGATTAGCGCATATTTGATAGCAGGGCCTAGATTATAGCTGACCCAGTCCTTCTTGAACGCGTCATTAACAAAGACTGCCTGGGCAGTAAACACCAACGCTAGAAAAAGCGATAGAAGCGTGGCCAAATTCATAATGGAAAAGGCTTGAAATTTTGGGTGTATTCTGCTGGGATTACTACAACACCGGTGCTATCGATGTCTAGTGCTCGGTATTTGGGTGCGAGCCTTGGGTCTGGCATACAGCGCAAGATTAGAAGAGACCGAAACCAGTCACGTGCTTTAGTGCTGGGACAGTTGGAAAACGGCCCTGGTACAGCGTTTTTTCTGAATATTGCTTGGCTCATAATTTATGGAAGAATAAATGCCGAAGCCGCTATATAGCAGTGTCTGTTATTGTGGTGGGTGTTCACTGGTATGATAGTGGCCGCTGACGAAATTGGGTGCGAAATTCTCTGATCGACTACGATGCCACCAATGCAACGTTCAAAGATGGCATCAGCTAATTTCGAAAGCCTGTGATTTTTTTTGGAAGATTAAGAGTTGCATGCGTGGAGTATGTTTTCTCTTCTTAGTGAATCTCAACATATTGTTGACTAATCAATCAAAGAGACACGATGCCTTCAAATGTTTGTGTATATCAATTTTTTTACACTTGATTTGACAAACATTCCCGAAGCGATAAAAGAAAAGACCTTGCCAAAAATTTCCTGAATTTTGTCTTTGTGATATTCTTTAGTTTTGGCCAATGTATAGAAAACGGCTCATCTGAAAGATCCAGTCGAACTTTCCAATACTTCTTCAAAACCTGGCTCCAGCACTTGATTTCGCACGACCCAATTTAATTGCGCCCCTCGTCTCCCCACACTGATATCTACCGCAACTGTGAACCTCAAACTTTTCCGATCCCACCCCAAATCAAACAGGTGGAACGAAAACAAGAACTAGTTAACTCAATTGAAAAATGCACGCACGTGACTGGTTTATGGTGTTCCTCGCCGTTCTTCTTCCCCCACTTCCAGTGGCAGTGAAGAGGGGCTTTTCTATGGACTTGCTTATCAACGTGTGCCTTTCCATTTTCGTATATCTCCCAGGATTGATTCATGCGCTATACATCATATCCAAATATCCCGAGCCGGAATCGCATGTGCACCTTGGCGAACACGATCAACCGCAAGGGTATGGAGCCGTATAAGCTTTTCATTTCCCATTTCTCGAGCCCTGTGTTGGGATCTAGAAGTATATGCTTGAAGTTTTTGCTAGAGGATCTGGCTTGTCGCTCCGCAGGTAATATCCCGGTGTATATTCTTAATTAAATTACCTATGATGTTATTAACTATGTTATGGTGAGCTAGATGTGCTGTGAGCTTTTTACATTGTTTACTAGGCTAGCTGGTTGTTATGTAAGTGATGTATGCCGTTAGCCATGTATGCTGTTAGCTACGTATGCTGTTGGCTACGTATGTTGGTGGCTATGCATGTTCTGTTTGTCGTGTCAAAATGCACACCAATGATACCTAATTTTAAAGGGCAGCACTAACAAAACATCAGCAGACAATCAACAAGTACCAATTTCAGTCAAAATTCAATCAAAGAGGCTTATTTCACAATGTGCCTAGCGAAACCCGCTCCAGCCAGGCCGGGTCACGTGAGCCTATGATCCTGCATGCTGCCGCGCTGGGTGCTACAAAATCTGCGTCTCTTCCCAGAACCCACCACTCTCTTCTCTCAACAAATACAACGTCGATTTCTATCTTCATCTGCTCGTAGAACAAAAGCTCGCCCAACTTAAGTTGCCCGGTCTGAGGAAACTCACCTTTTTAGCGAAAGGGACACCGACGCAATGTGTCTATGGGCGAAGATCAATTGCCCGCACCTGCACCATGTTTAGAGATGAGTGTAATAGGGCCGCAAGACGAGCACGTTCTTCCGAACCCCGGCTTGTTTCAAGACGGGGATCTCGGCTGGGCGTTTTCGACCATGCGGCTCTTCCCTATGCCCATGCTGTTGATTCATACAGGGCTTTTCGGTACGAGGCGTGGGTCCATGGCTGTTTTCGTTTTGAAAATCGGCCGGTCCCTTGTTCTTGTGCGGACTTCCCGAAGAAACAGCAGGGTATACTACGGGTTTCGTTTTCATCCCAAGCACGCGAGGCTGCAGAATCGCTTTCTGCAACCCGGCCTGCGTGCTTCTCTGGTCCGGTGTGCACATTCATCATTGCAGTAGGAAGTCTTTTGTCTAGAAGGAAGTCGTTTTTTCAGTAGGAAGTAATTTGTCCACATGGAATGTAACAGGTTCTTTCACGCAGGGTTGTTTGACGTTTGCCATTCGATGTCATTTTTTCAGTACTGGGCAGACTGATAGGTTTCCTCACTGGGCGTACTGATTGGTTTTCTTACTAGCCATACTGAAAGGTTTCCTCGCTAGGCGTACTGATTGGTTTTCTTACTAAGGATTCTGATTGGTTTTTTTACTAGGCATTCTGATTACTTTTCTTGCTAGGCACACTGATTAGGTTCCATACTAGGCATTTTCGTTGGCTCCATCACTAGGCATACTGATTAGGTTCCGTATCAGGCATTCTGATTGGGTTCCTTGCAAGAAAGGCATTCCAGCACTGTGATGGGATTCAAATATCTGTTCAGTATGGATCTATCAAGAAAAACCACGTTTGTTATTAGCACGATCCGATGCCGAATCAATAGAAGATCATCCAATCTCGAACGGTCTCTCTACTGGATGTGCTGTCAAGGCAACCAGAGGTAGTTGAATTCTGAAAAGCGTCATCTCCAGAAATACATCCAGCACGACGTCTTTCAATGAGTTCACGTCCACTTGGGGTGACGGCAACAAAGATGTCGATTCGAAGCACCACCGATTTCCCTCAGTACCCAGTAGAATCTCGACCGGATGTGATATCGTGCTCCATAGATTTCATCTTTGGAAAACATTTTGGAAAAAGATGTCAGTAAGTCTTTATCAGGGTAGGAACCCATGAGCAGTAAAGCTATTCCCCTCCACTATCCTCCCATGGTGTTATAGCTAGCCTCCAATATCAACAGTCAGCGGAATAGCCATTCCCCTCAGATATCGACCCATGGTGTTATAGTTAGCCTCCAATATCTTCCTTTAATACATCATCCCAACGCCAACAGAACTGTATTTAGCGGCCACACCAAAGCCTCCAATAATGCCCCGAGGATGTAGACCAACAGTGGAGCCCAACGTTTTGCCAATGAGATGCGGCACTTTAAGAAGTTCACGGTCTCGCTCCCCTGAATAAGTTTGCTTGGACTCCGAACGTGGTCAACAAAGAAGCACTCCGAAGGGCCACTCCAACAAAAGGCTACTTCATAGTCAGAACCTTCAGGAGTGCTCACTCGACGTCAAGTTCCAATTCTCCGCCACGTGGACACGAGGCGATCCAATCCTCTGAAAATGCCGTGTTTCCAGTCAGATCTCGCCTGCCAGCCTACCTGGATGTCCCGCCACCAACCCCACCTCACAAGACCCAACCGGCCAGCCCCTCACATGCGGTGCAAGTTCTCCGCCAACGCGTCGACCTCGCTTTTCTGGGCCGCAGGGGGCCGGCCGCCGCCCTGTTTCCAGAGCCACAAGGCCTCGATGGCATAGCTCCGCACCGAGAGGTTGCGAGTGCGTGTCTCGTCACTGGCCTCCGTGAGCGATTCCACCACGCGGAGGCTCTCGACCAAGTCCCACATCATGTCCTCAAACTGGCCCATGAGCTCATGCGCCGCGGCCTCGAAGCCGGAGGCCGCGTCGCCCGGCCCCACGACGGGCATCACGTTGTACTTGTGCAAGCCCAACTTGTGCAAAACGCGGCCCAACATCTGGATGCCCAAGCAGCGCTGCGTGGGCACCACGGACCGCGAGAGATGTACCAACTCGCCCAAGGTATAGCCCGCAAGCTGCGGGTTTTCTGCGTGGTGGTGGAGCCCCAAGTGCGTGGGCGTGTCTCGCGCCTTCTGGTCGAGCTGCACCAAGTTGCCTTTGAAGTCGAAGCGCATGTCGCCGATGGCCTCGTACGACGCCACTGCGTGCGTGGGCATGGGCGTGGTCATCCACGCGAGCTTGCTGGTTTCCTTGGGCAAGTCCGGGAAGTACTTTTCGTGGAGCCGCGAGAAAAAGGCCGGGTCGTCGAGATCCAAGTCCGGGTCCTCGCGGGCGGGCCTGGGCTTGGGGAAATGCACCTCGGGCTGCGTCTCGGGCACGATTTGGTAGCCCTCGGGCGCCACCTCGGCGTCTTCGTCCGGGCCTTCGGCGTGTTCTTTGTCCTGTCTTATTTTAGCGGTTTCGTCCTGTCCTTTTCCATGTTCCTCGTCCTGTTCTTTTTCTTGTCTTTCTTCCTGTCTGTCCTTGTGTTGCCTGTCTCTGCACAGTCTCTCTCGGGCAGCTGGCTCCCCATTCTGCTCGTCATCCCAGGCTGTTGGCTCCTCGACAAAATGGTCAAGCGGGTGCCGGTAGTCATCGTCTAGATCACTGAGCAGATCGGCCGGCGCAGCAATGTCGTGCCGCACTTCCACATCCTCCCTGAACGACACAGACTTGATGCCTAGCGCACGGTTCACATCCTGGTCGTTGAGAGCAGGGAGACTCGCGCCGTTTTTGCCGCTGCCGATCCAGCCGCCGTACCCCTCGGCATGGTCGTGGTCATGGTCCGCCACCCGCGCCTCTGTGCGCCGGAGCAACGTCTGGACAAGCCGCGGATCAAGGCCCTGGAGAAGCTCTTCGCGTTCGTGCGTGAGCTCGTCCTCCGTGAGGGCAGATATCTTCTCGAGGTTCTCGCGATGGATGCGCTGGGCCTCGGTCAAGGACTCCTCGTCCTTGGGTGCAGAGTGCCGGGCGCCGGCGTGCATTTTGGACTCTGCCGGAGACAGCCTCGGCCCGCCCGATCTGAACCGGGAATTCCGCGGCTTGAGGCCTTCGAATTTCCTCAACTGGGGGAACCCGCTGGCCGCGGCGTGCTGGTCCACGACGGGGTTTGAGGGGGCGCTGGCCTCGTGTTCTACAATGTCGCCAATTAAGTCCATTTTGCGATGGTTTTGACGGAGGTTTGCACATCTGCCAAAGGTGCGGCGTGAAGGCTGGGGGATATGTCAGCTGGGGCGCGCCTGCGGGCCCGGGCGAAAAAGGGCACCCGTGAAGGCACTGCTCAAAGGCCCTGTGAACGGCTCCGACGCCACAGGGTAGTTTCCAAGATACAGGGTGTTTTCTGAAATACAGTAAGTTTTCCAAAATACGCTTTTTGTCTGCGTCTGTGGAAGGGGCTGCAAAATGGGGATGGGCCGGGACTTGCTTTGAATCATGATGCCTTAAAGAAGTGGACCTGGAAGTGGCGCTGGCCGCGGCCCTGGAAGTGGCCCTGGAGACGGTCTGATGATGGGCCGACATGGTGCTGGAGATGGCCCTAAAATAATCCTACCCTTAGATCGTTCTGCCCGGAGATAATTTTTTCAGAGACAATTTTAGAAACTCATCACTCCTCGAGTCGCTCAAGACAAACCAGCATGGTTTTGGAGCTACTCAAGGTCTCTTTCTAGAAAAGGCCTGGCATATAGTACATCCCAGGCGTCCTCAAATTGGCCCAGGAAACGGCCCTAAGATTGCCCCAGACACGGCCCCAAGCGGGCCTCCGATTTCCAAAATCAGCCCCGGGCGACTTTATAAATGTACATCGCTTCTTCGTTTTGAGTTTTGCTTGTGGAAATGCCAATAACTGGCCCTAGAACCGCGGCGCCCGAACCAGGCCCTGGCCCCGCGCCCGGCCGGACCTGCACCTCTTTTGTGGATGCAAATTGCAAATTACCAATTGCCTTCTACTAAACCCAGCCACAGCTTCGTTTGCAGCCTCCCGGAACCACACACAAAAGGGCCCCAGGTATCAGAAATGCCCAAGGAAGACTACCTCGTGGACTGCTTGCTCGGCAAAGGCTCGTTTGGCGAGGTCTATAAAGGCAAGAACTTGCACACGGGCCAGACGTTTGCACTCAAGATCATAGACTTGGAGGAGGCCAGCGACGTGCGGGACCTCATCAAGGAAATCCACTTCTTGTCCCGTGTGCGGTCCCCACACTTGACCCGCTACTACGAGACGTTTCTCCAGGACACAAAAATGTGGATCGTCTTGGAGTATTGTGGCGGAGGCTCGTGCTCGGATTTGCTCAAGTGCTTTGGCAAGCTCAGGGAGCCCGTGGCCTGTTTCATTTTGCGGGACGTGCTCCATGGGCTCGAGTATCTTCACGGGCAGCGCAAAGTGCACCGTGACATCAAGCTGGCCAATATCTTGCTCACCGACGACGGTAAGGTGAAGCTTGCGGATTTCGGCGTGAGCGGCGAAATGTCCTTGACTCGAACCAAGAGAAACACCTTGGTGGGCACGCCCTACTGGATGGCGCCCGAGGTGATTTCCCACTCGGCCAAGGGCTACGACACCAAGGCGGACATCTGGTCCACCGGCATCACGGCCATAGAGTTTGTCACGGGCCACCCACCGCTTTCTTCAGTGGAGCCCATGGAGGCGCTCTTCAAGATCCCCAGCAACAAGCCGCCCGAGCTCGAGGGCATCCATTTCTCCGAAGACATCAAGGACTTTGTGCGCTACTGCTTGATCAAGTCCGCAAAGCAAAGGCCCAGTGCGTCGCTGCTCCTCCACCACCGGTTCATCAGCACCTGCCCTGGGGACGTCGATATTGGCGAGCTCCTCTTGAAGAAGCAAGCCCGCGAGTTGAACCTGAAGAAGAAAAAGACCAAGCCGGCACACCAGGCAAAGGTAGAGCGGAACCCGTCCATCCATTGGAACTTCACGGCAACGCTTTCCGGGGCCAAGCACCCGGACCCCGTGCCGCCACCGGTGGCAATCCTGCAGCCGCAGCAGCTGTCGGTATATGGCAACTTCATCCACGAGTCACTCTCCAAGGTCATGGCTCGGGCCAAGACCAAGGTGGCCCGGGCTTGTGTGGAAAACTTGCGGGACGAGTTTTCGCGGGCCGAGCAGAGCAACGTGGGGCTATGCCATGCGTTTATCGAGGAGCTCCGCGTCCTCATTGACGACTACCGGTGAGTGTGTTGGTGTGCTTCGGCAGCAGGGACACACAGTGCAGCAGCTGGCGAGCCGGGGACTTTTGCTTTGATTCCATTTGAAAAAAAAACATGGCGATCACGGGTTGGGGTACATGCGCCTTTATTTGGGCGAACGCTCTTTGCTTGAAGAGAGATTACAGTAGAGCGAAGCAGGTCTCAAGTCTATACCAAGACAGGGATGCGAGGACTTGAGCAATAGAGAAAGGCGCGAGAGCAGAAGCAAAATACAGAAACGACTCATCACTTCCGCGTGGAGTGGATGAACAAAAGGGAATTTGATACTACCAATAAATTGATTGCGAAAATACGACACGCAGTATTCCGTTGGTTGGGCCCAGAAAGAGCACATCTAGCTGTAGAGACTGTTTTCAAGGTTATTTCTTCAGCGTTTTTGTGAAGTAAGTATTTACGGGCCAAAGCATAGGCGAGACCGGTACCGAGGAAGCTTCCAAGTGTCTTGTTGGAGAGAATTAAACATCTTGGGGGTGCGAGACGCGGCGCGGCTTAAGTTAACGTAGATACGGGGCACTGCTTCAACATCTTTTAGTATGGAAATGTGATTTTTTTTGCGGCAAAAAAAGCTTAAACAAGATATACGACTCAGGAATCAGGGAAACAAAGCAGATTGAGGCGAGCGTGGTTAACGTAGCTGACTTGGGTGGACGGATTGGCATATTATTGCAATGAACAAAAATAGCACTCAACCATCACAAGGGTTGAACAGCGCAACAGTGTGCTGGGTGACGAAGCTGAGTGGCGTGGGTCGTGAAGAGAAACAAAGTTGAATGAGCTAGATAACATAGCCAAATGGGCTAGATGATATAGCCAAATGAGCTAGATAAAACAATTAAATGAGCTAGATGATATAGCCAGATGTGCTAGATAAAACAATTAAATGAGCTAGATGATATAGCCAAATGAGCTAGATAAAACAATTAAATGAGCTAGATAACATAGCCAAATGAGCTAGACAATATAGACAGATGCGTTAGATAACACAGATAAATGAGCTAGATGATATAGCCAGATGTGCTAGATAAAACAATTAAA
>NW_017387739.1:280392-285546 GCF_001664035.1 Metschnikowia bicuspidata var. bicuspidata NRRL YB-4993 | reverse complement strand
GTGCTAGATAAAACAATTAAATGAGCTAGATGATATAGCCAGATGTGCTAGATAAAACAATTAAATGAGCTAGATGATATAACCAGATGTGCTAGATAAAACAATTAAATGAGCTAGATAACAAAGTTAAATAAGCTAGCTGATATAGCCAAAGAGCTAGAGATCATGATGGGCTAGATACAACAACTAAAGGGCATCGCCAATAGAACACGTAGCAGGACAACTTCGCCAGCCGACTACCAGCTAAACAACAGTAACAAAAACAAAACAAAAAAAGCCTACATGCTGAACCCCCTAGCAGAAACAAAATAACCAATGCAGATGGCTCGGCTGGTATGTCTGGAGGGGTCCGCGGACTCACGCTCTCTCAGGACTTGCAGGAACAGAATTCACAGGTATAAATACAAATTGCTACTATTGCCGGTGCAAATAGCGGGCGACAATTCCCGGTCTGCAAGCCTAAAAAAAACCGGTCCAAAAATCCACACCGCAAATCCACACCGCAAATCCACACCTCGCCAAGAATTCCAGCCGCCGCCCATCATCCACGAGGCCCCCCGCCAGTATTACTGGCATTGGCCCTAGAGTCCTGGTCCCTTCCTACGGTGCCTTTTTTTCGCCGCGCATCTTGGCCGCGCCCCGGCCCCCCAAATCACTCCTTCAGTAGCATCGGATCGCGCTCTCCGCAATTTGCGAGTTTCGCGTTTCGCTTGTGTGCCTGCTAGCGATCTGCTAAAATAGGGCCGAGTGCTCCGCTGTGATTTATTTTCTTTTGCACCTTGACCAGTCTCTGCTTGTCTTTTGACCCTGCCATCGTCCCTGAGCCCCGCCGTATAACAAGGCCTGCCACAAACAGCCTTGTGTCTCCGCAGCCATTTCGTCCTTGTCTGCCCACAGGCTCAGCACCCACAACCAGTATCGTACGAGATCTCCAGCCCGCACCGAACATCACCGGGCGGCCCACAAAAACCACACAAACAGCCGCCGACCTGCTCCTCGGTAAGCAGGGTCACAAAGCCAGGCCAGCTGTTGACGGCCGTTTTTCCGGAACGAAAAAAACAGCCCGTTTGCTCCTTTTGCCGCCGGGCCCTTCCAGACCAGGCACGGCCCAGTCCCAGCCGCCAGAATGCACCCCGAAACCCCGAAAAACAGCAGCAAAGTCGCCGCCGGCTTGACGCCGTCCTTCACGTTTGGCAACGTGGGCGCGCTGCCGTCCGCGTTCCGCTTCGTGCTGCCCCGAAACATGAACCTACTAAGCTCTTTGTCGCCGCACCGTCTCTTCAGCCGGCTTTGTAAGAACCCCGCCGACGACGCCACAAAAACGGGCCGCACCGCGTTCTTGGCGCCGCAGCCGCTGCAGCACGCGTCGCCGTCCAGACCCGTGTCGCGAGCCACGGCCCCCGCCGGCGGGGCGGAGGTGTTTCACGACGCCATCTTGGCGCCCTTCACCGAGCCCCACCCCGCGCAGAACTTCCACCACGAGTCCACGGTCGAGCTGGTCAGCACCGCCGATTCCGTGGACATCTGGTCCTTCGCCAGCGACTCGCACGCGGCCTCCATGAGCCTCACTGCCATCTCCGAAAACGCCGACGACAAGGACGTTTTCTTCTCGCCGCACGACATGTTCCTCGAAAAGAGCCCGCTTGACTGCGAGCTCTCCTTGTCCCAGGGGCAGCGGACGCCTGGGGCCCGCGGGGCCTGCGGGGGCCTGCCCGAAAACACCCGAAAACGGGTCCTTTCCGACCCCCACGACTCGCCATGCACGAAGATCGCCAACAAAGCAAGCGCGTTCGGGCTGCCCCCGCGCACGGCGCCGCCAGCGCCGCTGTCGGCTTTTAGAGACCCGAAGAAAGTGTGGACCAAGGCCTTGGATGACGAGTTGATGCGCTGTTTCCAGAAGTACAGCGCATTCAAGCAGACCCAGGCCCCCGGCGAGGCCCTGCTGAGGGGCTCGTCGCAGAACAAGGTCTTGTCCCGCATGCTCGAGAAAAAAACCGCCGTGCACCGCACGCCGAAACAGGTCTCGGGCAGGCTCTTGAAGTTGTTGAAGTCTGCGGCCCCCAAATTAGTCGTGGACCCGGTGGCCGAAAGCACGCCCCTCAAACAAGAGCCGCGCCCCCTGCCTCACCTTGCGTTGCCGCAGAAAGCGTCTCAGGCCGAAGCCGTGGGCGCCGCTCTCGACACGTTCAACATGTCGTTCCAATACACCAACCCGAACCAGAAACACCATGTGTTTGCCAGTCTTTCAGGAAACGATTCGGCATCATACAGCGCCCTCTCCGTCGAGGAGGCCAGAAAACGCCTCCCGCAGACCAATGGCCACTTCTTGGCACAATTCGACAAACTTGCACAGCAATTGCTGCAGCAAGGCGTGGTGGTCCAGAACGTGTCTTGTGACCTTCGCCTCGACCCAGGAGCGCCCAGTCTGTGTGGATTGGTATCGCCCATGGACTGCCCTCGTCAGTTCGCGGAAGAAAACGGCAGCTTTCTGATGTACCTGGCCGTGACGCTACGCGAAGACTCATTCCCCGACGCTTTCGCCACACTCAAGTCCACCACAACTGTATACAAGGGCGCCGGCCAGGCTCTTTTCACTCGCCAGGAAAGCATCAACGGATACCGCCAGGAAAACAAGTCGTTCCGCTTTGACGTGCCGTTTCTTCGTCCGTTCTGGGCCGGGGTTTTGACCTTCGTCGTGAATGGAAGCAGTGACCCCTCCGACCTTGAGAGCCTCATTGTCCTGCAAACAATCTGTGATGACACAGAATCCGAAAAGAAAATTTATGGGTTCTTTGTCTACCGATTCCGCGCGTCTGGTTCCGGAAACACAACCGTTGAGGTCATCAACTTACCTGGTGGGATTGGGTGTTCCCAGGATAATGAAATTGACGAGCTAGAGACTATCTTGGCGACTTCTCCGGTCAGGTCGTCTCCGTTCAAAGTTTCTCCCGCAAGGAGGAACCTTTACATTCAGACGGGCTTTTCCACTTCCACCACGCCGGGTCCCCACTCGACGCCCACCTTTAACTCTGGGTTGTTGCACGAGAATAATGTGAACTACGAGTTTGCAAAACTGGCAGGCGGAGCCGCGAACAGACCTGCCATGCCTGTCTCTAAGTCCGTGTCCAGTTTCAACTTTGAGAAGAGACCCGTCTCAGCTACCGTGCTGCAAACAATTATTCCTTTCAACCAGGGCAATCGACACCATTCTGCTGGCCAGATGGGCTCGTTTACCCAAATTCCCGCGTCAACAGATGCGCATGGCTACCGTCTCCCCCAGCCTCCCTACGCACCATCTGCGGGTCAAAGTCCCTTCTTTGGCGGTCCTCCTGTCATGAGTGGTACACCCCATGCCCCCGTAAACCCGGCTCTCCCTATGAACCAGATGCCGCACCCGCTAAAGCAGTTGTATTTTGATGAGCAAACGGCAATGCATCCACATGCTGCCTCGGCACCGCCTCCAATGATGGCACATGTTCCATTGCAAGTTTCTACCAGCTATCAAGTCCCCCAGGAGATCAATTCAGCACCTGCGTCGCAACTACAATTTTTCCCACAAACTGGACAGCCTGACAAAGATGCTGCAAAGAGAGCGAGGAGAGCGGGTCCTCCGCTTCAATTCCGCACGATGCTCCAGTATGACCCATCCAAAGATGTGTCGTCCGACCCCAGGAAGGAGAAAACACAAAAAAGCCATCATACGTTTCCAGCCAAGCCAGAGGTAGTGTTCAAGTCAGAAAACATGTAAATGCTGTGGAGACGGTCAGCCTGGCTTTGTTAATGATGCGTTCACGTGGGCATGGCCCAAGTAAAAGTCTCGATCAGCGGGTGGGAAAGAGCAGGTATTGAAGACTACAGCAGTGAATGCTTAGTGGTGCTGGCTAGTAAACTTGGATGGGCAACAGGCTATTGGGCTCTCTGGGCTGGTTTTGTTTGTCCTGCTTTGAACTAGCCGTCTTGTGACATGGTCTTGGAGCTGTGGGTGTATCAGCATGAAGGGAGCAGAGAGCACCGAGCGCTTAGCTTGGGGAAAAACAAAGACAGCGACTGCTGTATGGGAATGTGGGGGTGTGATTGGGTGGACCGACACCGCGAGGCTCATCTACAAGCGTTGCTGCTCATCGAGTGCATGTATTTTGGCGAGTACCTCCTAGCGATGGCGCACTTCTGAAGATGGATCATTTTTGTCAGAAGACGGGCCCGCAGGTAGAAACTCAGTTTGCGCGTACCTGGAGTTTCTTTCTCTTAGGAATTCTCCGCCGTGGAGCGCCGAAAGATGACCCGGAACGCCTCGTTCTTATCCCAGCTCACATTCTCGCCCAGCAGCGAACATCCGGCTGTTGTGGGACGCGTGTTCGGGCGTCTCGGCCGACGCCTGCTACCAAAGACACAGGATTCGGGATCTTTCTGAGTCGGAACTCCAACGCTTTGCACATTTTGACAGTCTTTCAACTGCACATCTTTCCAGATATTCATACCATCTGAGCTGTTCGCACCATACATCGGTCGGGATCTCTGGAAAGAACGTCTTCGGGTATTTTCTAACTCTTTTTAGTATTCTCTAACTACATTTTTTTCGAGTAATCTCTACATAGATTTCTGGCAAGTATTTACTAACTACAATTCTTGCAAGTATTCTCCAACTACATTTTTTCGAGTATGCTCCAACTACATTTTTTCGAGTATTCTCCAACTACATTTCTTGCGAGTATTCTTCAACTACATTATATCCGAGTATTCTCCAACTACATTATATCCGATCATTCTCCAACTACATTTCTTGCAAGTATTCTCCAACTACATTTCTTGAGTTTTCTCCAACTACATCTCTCGAGTATTCTCCAACTCCACTTCTTGTAAGTATTTTCCAGCTACATTTCATTTAATTATTCTCTAACTACATTTCTACATTTTTTTCGAGTATTCTTCAACTACATTATATCCGAGTATTCTCCAACTACATATCTTGCAAGTATTCTCCAACTACATCTCTGGAGTTTTCTCCAACTACATCTCTCTCTTATCTTTTCCAACTACATTATATCCAAGTATTCTCCAACTAAATCTCTCTCGAGCTTTCTCTACCTCCATTTCTTTCGAGAATTCTCCAACTACATATCTTGCAAGTATTCTCCAACTACATCTCTGGAGTTT
>NW_017387739.1:272814-279847 GCF_001664035.1 Metschnikowia bicuspidata var. bicuspidata NRRL YB-4993 | reverse complement strand
CAACTACATCTCTGGAGTTTTCTCCAACTACATCTCTCTCTTATCTTTTCCAACTACATTATATCCAAGTATTCTCCAACTAAATCTCTCTCGAGCTTTCTCTACCTCCATTTCTTTCGAGAATTCTCCAACTACATATCTTGCAAGTATTCTCCAACTACATCTCTGGAGTTTTCTCCAACTACATCTCTCTCTTATCTTTTCCAACCCCAATCCATCCTAGCCTTCTCCAACTACCCGTCCCCCGATATTCCACCCCTAGATCCTCCAAAGAAAACCCCACCGTGAATAAGCGCCTCCAGCGATCTCGCAGCCCCAGCCACCAGGGACCCAGGGTCCGGCCCGAGCGCGCGTCGCGGCCTGCACACAGCGCGGCCCGCAGCGAACGCGTGAGACTCGCGATCCACAGACGCAGACGTGGTACTTAAAGTAGCACCTCCCGCCCAGCGGCCGTACACTATGGCCCACGCTCTTTTTCTGGTCTGCCCACATCTATCTTTTTTGATAGCAGCGCCCGCTTTGCCGCCAGCCGCCCCAACCCCTTGTCCCGCCCGCACGTGCAAACATGGGCGTCACCGGCTTGCTCCAGCAGCTCAAGCAGATCCAGGAAACCACGTCGCTCTCCAAATACAAAGGGAAAACGCTTGCCGTGGACACGTACGGCTGGCTCCACCGGGGGCTCATTCTGTGTGCGCAGGACCTCTGCACCGACGCGCCGACGCGCGGCTACATCACGTCGGTGATGAAGAAAGTGGACATGTTGCTCCATTTCGGCGTGACGCCAGTGATGGTGTTTGACGGGTCGCCGCTTCCGACCAAAGAAGGCACACACGTGGAGCGCCGGCTCAAGCGCGAAAAGGCACGTGCGCAGGCGCAGGCGTTGGTCAAGCGCGGCGACCGCAAGGCCGCGTGGAAGGAGTACATGAAGGCGGCGGAGGTCACGCCGGAAATGGCCAAGTCCGTGATGGTGGAGCTCGACCGCCGCCACGTGCGGTACGTGGTGGCGCCCTACGAGGCCGACCCGCAGATGGTGTACTTGGAGAAGACCGGCGCCGTGGACGGCATCTTGTCCGAGGACCTGGACTTGCTAGTGTTTGGCTGCACGCGGCTCATCACCAAGCTCAACGACTACGGCGGGTGCGTGGAGATCTGCACAGGCAACTTGCACAAGGTGCCGCGCATGCTGCTCCACACGTACACGCCGGCGCAGTGGCGGCTCGTGGCCATTCTCTCGGGCTGCGACTATACCAAGGGCGTCCCGGGCGTGGGGCTCAAGACCGCGTTCAGCCTCGTGCTGCGGCTCGGCGATCTCGCCCGCATCGTGGCTGCGCTTCGTGCGGACAACAAGCCCGTCCCGGACGACTTCATGGACGAGGCCTTGAGGGCGGACCTCGCGTTCCAGTACCAGAAGGTGTTTGACCCGGCCACGCAGGCCTTGACCACGCTTTGCGCCGTTGCGCCGGACGCCGGCCTCGACATGCACATGCTCGAGCTCTGCTGCGGCCGCCGCTTGGCCCCGCACGTCCACGCGGGCATCTGCGCGGGCAAGCTCCATCCGTCCTCGCACAAGCCGCTCGTTTCACGCGAGCAGAATTTGCTGGTGGCTCGCAGCCATTCGGTGAACGCCATGCCCGCGGCCTTCCGGGGCAGCACCACCACCACCGCCAGCAATACCAGCACCAGCACCGCTCAGGTTCGAAAACCCCTCTCCAGCTCGAGATCCATCGAGAGCTTCTTCCAGAGCTCAAGGCCCGTGTTGAAGGCGCCCGCCTCCACGGCGCCACGACCGGCTGGTGCCTTGAAAAGACCCGGCGACCCGGCCTCGCAACTCTCGCCCAGCAGCAAGAAGCTCCGGCGCTTCCAGAGCGTGCCGAGCCCCGGCGCCGGCGGCTCCACGCAGAGCAAGTTCTTCAGCTCCAGCCAGCCCATGCTCCCGCCGGTTGCTGTGCCGCGCGCCTGCCCCGGAGACGACGCTGACACAGGCTTTCTCACAGGCGACTCCGAGGTTCCCGAGTCGTCGTCCCCCATCCGGACCGGGGCCGCCGCAGGACTGGCCGGCTGTGATACCGACGACGACGGGGACGCCGCGTTTGAAGCCAGCCCCGCTGACTCCATGGCCAACAGCGCGGAGCTCTCCCAGCTGCTCGGCTCGTTGGCCGCCACGGTTGACAGCGACGCGGATGATGGCTACGAGAACGAGATCGACGAGTCCCCCATCAAAACTGAAAGAATCAGTCTTCTGTGGCGCCAGAGGTTCGCCATGGCCGCACCGGGCGGAGAAGACGCCTGTGCGTTTCCAAGCCCGAAGCAGACTTGTGTGAAAGCAGCGGCGGTGAAGGTCCAGCTCACTCCGACAAAGAATGTGCGAGCAGACCGCGGCTCGGCCCCAGAGGTGGATGATGCGCAGTCGCTTGACGACAGCCCCGTCAGCTCTCCGAACCCGCAGACCCCGGAGCATGTGCTCGAGAAGCGCATGCTCGCCGAAGACAGCTCCCAGCTCAAGTCCCTGCAGCCGACCTGTGTCAGCGAGATCGATGAGGACTTGGACGTCTCGCCGGTGCGTACTGCTCTCGTGCTGCCGAAGCGCAAGCCTGCCTTGAAGCTTCTGCGCTTTGCCTTTACTGGCCGCTGAAACATGCTATGCACGCCTCCGGCTTCATGAAGCAAGAATGGACCGTCCCTCTGTCCGGTGCCTCGTTACATTCCGTATGACATACCATCTAAAGTATCTATACTACTCACAACCCACGCAAGAGACTTGCTGCCACCGCGCCCCTTGTTTGGCCCTGCTGGGAAGCGTCTGTGGCATCCAGCAACTTGAACAACTTCCTAAACTTCTTCGCGTCGTGCCGGCAGAGCAACGCCTCGTCGCTCAAAGCGACCGCAGTGCTACCCAAGAGAGCAGAAATGGCTTTTTCGACCTCCGCCATGCTGGAATCGCTTCTGCACACCTTGACCACAATGACATCGGCCCGGGTTTCGTCCACTCCAAATCTCTTCAACGCGTCGTTGATGTTGTTCACCGGCGAAAGGCTAAATATGATCTCGGTGTTCACCGTGTTGGCCTTCATAGTGTCTTGCACCAAGTTTTGCACCGCCCTATGTAGCGCACACCGGAGCTGCTCTACCGAAATAAGATGTGTGGTGCTGAGAAAACAGTAGTCGAACGCTGGGTTTCGGGCCATGAGCTCTTTTTTCACTGTGGCTAGCGTCTCGCCAGGCACGTTGTCGTAGTACGCCACGAACACAGGGTGCGATGGGAACAGGGGAAAGCTCACTGCCGAAAATGCCATGTCTGGGTGTTTTTTTGCGGACAAGTCAGTCCTTGTGATAGCGCCATCTCTCATTCCTTCAGGCGGAGTGCGGCCCATGCCGGGGCACTGGATCGCGAAACCATGCGATGAGCAGAGAACCGGGAAACAGCAAGAAAAGGGGGAAAAGGGAAAATGCGTTTTTTTTTTTCTTTTTGGAGATTTGTGGCGTCCTTTCCTTATTCTTTATTTTGTTTCCTTTTTTTCGGCCCAGCGACTATTTTCTGGGGATAGCCTGTGCCATAGTGCCTCTATTCTCAGGGCCTGCGGTGCGCACCCTGCCTCCAACTCAATACACCTCGCCCCTCCAATACCAATGCATCACTCCACACAACTAAAGTCAGGCATACTTTTGGACTCAAAAAAATGAAGAGAAAAAAACATCTGATACGCGATGGTTGTGGTTACGCATGCCGCGGGCCGTCGTCTGTGGATCGTGAAGCACTCTGCGTTCCTGGAACATTCTGTCCATGAGACTTCTCAGCACACCCTGGCCCAATCTGCCGCGTCCCCAAATGTAGGTGAAGCGTTTGTTTCGAACCACAAGCTGCCGTGTCTTCCATACCGTCTTGGGTGGAGAGTATACACACCACTCGTAAATGTTTATGTCTCTTTGTTGATTTGAGTGGTCTTGTTTACTAGATATGTGGTTTTTTGATGCTGGAATCGAGAGGTCCATATATGGATCCACCTGGTCTGCCAGCGCTGAAATGACGCGGTCCTCGAATGAAAACCGGTCCTCGAATAAAAAATAAGCGGTCCTCGAATAAAAGATAAAATGAAAAACGGTCCTCGAATATAAGATAAACGGTCCTCGAATAAAAGATAAACGGTTCTCGACTAAAAAATAAGCGGTCCTCGAATGAAAAACGGTCCTCGAATATAAGATAAACGGTCCTCGAATAAAAAAACGGTCCTCGAATAAAAAAAACGGTCCTCGAATAAAAAAGAACGGTCCTCGAATAAAAGATAAACGGTCCTCTGACACCAGCTCCTCCAACCTTGCATCTTCGTGGTCGATTGGTGTAAAACCAGGAGGTCTTCTAATATTATTGCATTTACGTGGCCCTGCGATATTTATCTCGCGGTGCGGCCGGCCCCGCGACTTGGGGCCAGCGGCCCGCGGCCCTGGGGCCATGGGACCGCGCCTAACACGCGGGCCGAGCCAGGCAGCCCACGAAACCCTGCAAAACCACCCCCGCCCCCACCCAACGCCCCCGGCGTCACCCAGGAACTGGCCCCTTCTAGTCTCGTGAATGCGATGGTGCTACCAAAGGAAGCCGAAGAGACAATTGCCTTGCTTTTCCCGCCGGAAAACGACCCGGCGGCCAGCCCGGGCCCCCAGCGCACAGGCACCCCGACACCATACACGGTCTATCCCGAGGAGCTTCTCCACGCGACGCCCAACGGCAGCAAATGCTATGTGGGGCTCCAGAGCCTCACGCGGCTGTTTATGGACGCGCTGGGCGAGGAAAACCGCGCGCAGAGCCCGGGCGGCGCCGGCCCCAACAGACACTCCATCGTGCAGTTTGGCCTGTCTCGCTTGAGCGCCCTCCTGCGGCAGAAAGTGCATTTGTGGGACGAAACGGATGCCGACCACGCCGGCGGGCCGCGCGACGCGCCGGGCCGCATGTCTGTTTCGGGCAGCAGTGCCGCCAGCTCTCTATTCGCATGGTCTTCTGGAGATAAGTATATTGCTGCGCGCAAACGAGAGCTCCAGCAACAGCGGGAGCTTGCACAGAGGGAGCTTCCGAGAAGGAACGGTTCGGACCCGGCCCGGCCAGAACCAGAGCCAGCAGTGCCGCGAACCGCTGGGATGGCCGCTTGGGGGCTCGCGCCTCTGATTTCGGCCGGCCCTCTGATTTCGGCGGGCCCCCTGACTTCGGCCAGCCCTCGGGGGCCTGAAACACCACTGACCGTGGTCCTGCGGACGGAGCCGCCAAGCAGGCCGCAGCTCGATACATCGCCCGCTGGGCGAGCCACCTCAAAGCCAGAGCTCCGGGAAACAGGGCCCCCGCAGTCAGAGCCTCTGATCCGAGCCGCGCCTTCCAGCGGCCCACCTTTGGCCCGGCCACAGAAGTCCAACTTGGGCCACCGGCTCGCCGCAGTGGTGCAGCGTGAAAGCAACCGGTTTATCCAGGACCGCATCGACCTCATCAAGGCTCACCATCTGAAACAGGCCTCCAGAAAGCTCGACGAGCGCCGCCGCCGGGACCACGAAATGCATCTACACCGCGTGCAGCTCAAGGAGGAAAAGTACGCCAGCATCCTCAAGGCCGCCATCGCGGCGCAAAACACCAAGCGCAACTCGGGCTTTTTCGGGGCGCTCTTTGGGCCCCGGCCCGTCTCCAACAGCTTTACGCTCCCGGTCCCAGGGACCGGCATGGCCGCGAACACAGCGCTCCAGGACGGAAAACCCGGTCTGCTGGCGTCTCCTCCGCAAGGCCCGGGCCTGGCCTTGTCGCCTGAAACGCACAAAACAGGCCCGGAGACATCTGCGCAAGAAACGCGGGAACGGGCACAGCCGCCGAAAACAGCGCCGCTCGCCCCTGCCGCTGCCTCAGAGAGCGCCGGCCTTTCGCCGCTGGTCTCGGCACGCTCGTCGCTCGAGTTCGAGGCCTACCAGTCGTCTTCAGCCAACACCATGCCCAGCCATGCGGGGGGCGAGACGACCGTAAGCGGGCAGTGGCACACAACGCCTCAGAAAACCGAGGCTGGCCCGGCAGAAAACGTGCTTGGCCTTGCGCTCCTCGCACCAGACAATGACGCACCCAGCACGGCTCCCCCGCTGGGCGCAAGCGCGGCCTCAGACCTACTCTCTTTATAGAGCGTCCCCGTGCCGTGAAATGCATTGAAGATACTTGCCGCTCCAAAAACAGCGCCCTGTAGAAATGGCCGGCTATTGCGAGACGGCGGTGTCGCTTGGGCCGCGGCGCAGGTGCGGTGCTCTTTCCGTCTCGATGAAGCAGCTGAGCCCCATGAACGCCTCGTCCAACGCACGCTCGAACAAGGTCTTGAGCCGCCAGCCGCCGCCCAAAAACTCGCGGTTCTGCGCCATCTTGTTGACGTACGGATCGTAGTATGTGTCGGTGATATCCACCACGTCGCGCGTCGGCTTGCCCAAAAGCGTGTACTTTTTGTCCACGTCCCGGTCGCCGCAGAAGGGCGTGAACGGCGTGTGCGCATCCGCAGAGTCCAGGCCCGCGCCGTGCCGTGAGCCCGCTTTGTTGGAGAGGAATTTCTGGTCCAACTGGCTGGAGATCTGCTGGAGCTGCCGCTTGCGGAGCAGCAGCCGCTTGAGCTGCGCGTTCTTCTGCTGCTTCATGATCTCCTCCGCGTTGGCCGCGGACGACTGGAGCTTTTCCATCAACTCCACCACCAACTATTATGAAACAGCCTGGAGCTGTCTCTTAAACTACGAGTAGATCGGTTTATAGATAGTTCAGCCTTAGTGGATAGGCCTAGTCTATCTGTCGTATTCTCGATGTCTAAAAAGTGTTATCCTTCTTCAGGGATGTCTCAGCCTCACGCTCCTTTATAGTTCGGAACCCTTCTATACAGTAGGTGAGGGGTAACCCCGATCAGGAATGTTTAGACTCTTCGTCCTTCGTATTATACAGGATGCCCAGAATCTATAATCTGGCTCATGTCGTATCATAACATTATCTCCCCAAAATTAGAATGTTCGTCCTCGAACATTTAGTTATCATGGATAGAGGAAA
>NW_017387739.1:250567-271298 GCF_001664035.1 Metschnikowia bicuspidata var. bicuspidata NRRL YB-4993 | reverse complement strand
AGACGGCGGTGTCGCTTGGGCCGCGGCGCAGGTGCGGTGCTCTTTCCGTCTCGATGAAGCAGCTGAGCCCCATGAACGCCTCGTCCAACGCACGCTCGAACAAGGTCTTGAGCCGCCAGCCGCCGCCCAAAAACTCGCGGTTCTGCGCCATCTTGTTGACGTACGGATCGTAGTATGTGTCGGTGATATCCACCACGTCGCGCGTCGGCTTGCCCAAAAGCGTGTACTTTTTGTCCACGTCCCGGTCGCCGCAGAAGGGCGTGAACGGCGTGTGCGCATCCGCAGAGTCCAGGCCCGCGCCGTGCCGTGAGCCCGCTTTGTTGGAGAGGAATTTCTGGTCCAACTGGCTGGAGATCTGCTGGAGCTGCCGCTTGCGGAGCAGCAGCCGCTTGAGCTGCGCGTTCTTCTGCTGCTTCATGATCTCCTCCGCGTTGGCCGCGGACGACTGGAGCTTTTCCATCAACTCCACCTTCTGCTGTTTCTGGAACTCCGCGTCCTCGGCCTCCATCTGCTTCTGGATGTTCAACTTCTCCTGCCTGAGCCGCTCCGTGGCCTCTTGGAACTTGCTGACGTCGGAGTCCTTTTGCGACTCGCGCATGGCGATCTCCAAGATCTCGATCTTGTGCTCAGCCTCGTACTTGCTGACCTCTTTCTCGGTCTCGTCCGTATCTATGCCCTCGCAGAGCTTGAATGTGATTTCCTCCACGGCCTCCAAGTACGCATTGTACTCGGGGAGCGACGCAAAGTCCTCCTCGGTCTTGTTGTAGATCCGCTGGATCCGCTTGCGGATGTCGATCTCCCGCTCGATGAGAATATCGTCAAAGACCTGTTTTTTGAACCGGTTCTTCCGCAAAATCTTGCTACATTTCGGGTACGGACACTGTGCGGGGCCAAGCGAGAAGATCCGGTCGACGCATGACTCGCAGATCTTGTGGTAGCACTCCGGGTTGATTAGAAATACCATGTTGGGTGACAAGTACCGGTCCGTCTTACAGATCGGGCACATGTCCCGGGTCATGTCATCGTCCATGATTGCTGCGTTTTGTTTTTTTTTGTCTTGTTTGGAGGTTGTGTGGAGGTAGAAAGAGACCGCCTGGTTATATGGGTTCTGCTTTGAGTTTGTATGTGCTTGTATCTCGGTCTGTTTTCTGTTCGTGGAGGACCGGTGATGCATAGACGCAGTGGCACTGATGTGAAGACGTTCGCAGTCTGTCGGGACCATTACTTCTAACGGGCACATGACATATGACTTCTTTTTAGAAAGACAATTTCAAAACAGGCAGAATTTACCATTGATACTTGAAAGCAACTTGCGTGTTTTTTTGCATGATTCTGATGGTGTGGAAGATGTATGTGATGGCCATGCCGGTTCACGGTGCATGAACGTCGCTCTTTTCAATCAAAGTCAGCAGAGACGGGATAATCATTGGGGCACAAAAATAAACCGGACTTCACGTCTTGCCATCGTCGATGGTGGCCCTCGATTATAACTTATCGAACTATCAAAGCGTATGGATCTGGCCTCTAGGCCTCCGGGTCAGCTGAAGTGCAGTCACGTGACGCGGTGGTCCGGTTGATGCCTGGCCGCTGAGCCTAATCAGCGTACTTCCTCTGTCAGTTTGGGCAGGGACATTTTGCTGAATGATGTCATTTGATTTTTTGCACTGTTTATTTGTTCTGTCATGATCGCTCTTGCTTTTCAGAAAGGAGTCGCGCTAATAACCTTGCCAGTCTAAGTATTGACCAGGACGAAACATGTGGCTGCACGCTGGATTGTGGCCTTGCAGCTGCTTTTGGGCCTAGATTCTCTGCTTGATTGTCCATCATGTTTGCAAGCTCTTATGCTGACTCTCTGTGGCGCCAGACATCTCACTTTGTTTTGACATAGCAGAAATACTTATAATTTGTCAACGTTAAGGTGGAAACAGAACAATTTGATTGTTCATTATTTATTGATTGATCTATGGCAACCTTTTTGAACACTGTAGTATCGAAAGATCTTCGCATTCAGTCCGCATGTTGCAAGCGACGTGTCATCAAATGCCGTTTAAATAGTCTTTGAATGTTGGGGGCACATCTGAGTTTGTTCCTGACGCTTCTGTATAACATCCATTTGCCCTTCACACAAGAGACAGATTTCGCCTTCAAACAGATATCATGGTCTAATAATATCACGTGGCTTTAATCCTTGTCTCGCTCTCTTCCGCTTCCAAACGCTGCTCTAAGATGGATGATTAGATAGGCATGCGAAACAAAACCATGAAGATGTTAAATTCGGAGAGGTGAAATATTGACATTCACAGTGTTTTACGAAACACATAGAAACGAGCCGTAGATTTAGTAATGTATATGAAGTCCTCTTTCGTGAATAAAATCCCCGTTTTTTGTCATCATGGTAGCAATTAGTGGAAGCGAGGCCTACTGTGCTCTACAGCCGTTGTTCTTATGTTAAAGGTTTTATTTTTTGGCAGATTCATTTGATGAAAGGAGCAAGCATATACAAATAATATGTATAAGAGACTTTCAAACACCTCCCAGATACGTATCAAGTGTTGAAGCTCGGCCAGACCCTTTTGTTAGTCACGGCCTGAACTGTCCTCTTTGCCCATATCTATTTTCTCTTATAGAATCATCATATTATAGAGTATCTATTAACGTATTGGATATCACGTCATCAATTCCTAGTATAAGTCTCCTGTATTTTCTTTTGGTAGATTCATCTAATTAAAGGGGCAAAACTATGTACATATTATATATAGAAAACCTTTGAAATTTTTTTTATGGTAGATTCATCAGATCAAAGGGGCAAAACTATGTAACTAATATATATAAAAACCTTTAAACAGCTCCCAGCTACGTACCAAGTGTCTTAGCTCGGCCCGTCCCCTTCCGTTAGTCACGGCCTGGACAGTCCTCATGGCACGTATCTGTTTACGTATTTGACAGCTCCACTTCCACTCGGTTGGCTTTTTGTGATCTTCACCCATGTGCCAGAACCAGTTAGCAACTTTCTTTGTAGTTGATTCATCTGGCTGAAACTGCGCTTTCCCCCCTTTCTTTTGTATTTGCAACGCACCTTTTTAAGTGTCCAACATTTTCCCAATTCCGTTGATGCCCGCTTGGCCAAGTGGTAAGGCGCCTCACTCGTAATGAGGCGATCGTCGGTTCGATTCCGACAGTGGGCATTACTTTTTGCGTCTTCAGCCCCAGCTATCTACCTCTTTTCTATTTTGCCATGTCTTTTCCTCTGAATCCTCTTGATGCTAGCGAAACAAAGAACACTGATGCTCATCTCTACATTAATGAAAGTGTTGCATGCAAAATCCGCCTGTTCTAATTTTAGCGACAAAGCCGGAGACCGCAGCAAGCGAGTCTCAGTATATTGCGTCACGTGATCTGGTGCTGCCCGCGTGTTCTGGTGTAATAGTCTGTGAATAATTCACAAATTATTGATTACATCAGCAGATCGCCGTAAGTTTTTTTGACTTCAGTTCTGGATGCATGAAAGCCTGAACAGCAATCGCATACAAAAATGCACTATATTTTCTGTTGTTGAGGTCCATAAGCTGGGAATTGCAAAACCCAATAAGTCTTTTATAGGATTGCGAAACTAATGAAGTTCAACATACATTTAACTAAATCGTATTTCGGAAGCTAAAAATTTTCACTCAAAAGCGTATCGGAAAGTTACCTACGGAAACAGAGACCGTTGTATATATCAAGGAAGACAATGACAGCTTACTCCATGTTTGTTGATATACATTTCGTTCTGTCACCTGCCTCTTAGTCCAGATGTTCAGACCAGCCTGCACATACTAAGTATTTACTCGACAATGCACATTAATCTAATCAACATTCCACTGGGGCGAAAATCAAAAGCGATAGGTACCTCTGAATTCAAAAAGCCATGGCATCTGAAGTGTTCCCACTAGCCTTTAATTACGTGACGGGTGAATCCCACATTGCGCGGTTGGTCAAGTTGGCCTTGACAGATGAGACGAATCTGTCACGAATCCAAGTCAGCCTAAACAACGATATCTGCTCGAAAATCACCCATACGAGCACCTGTCTGCATGTAGAAAAGCAAATCAAGTATATTTCCAACAATGCTGGGCTGTCGCCGCTCCTTCTTGTCGTGTCTGCCTCTCACAATAAGCTCAAATTCGAGGTAGACGTTCTACATGCGGAATGTGAGTCTGAAAGCCAGGCGTTTTTGGTAATTCACAAATCGTATGGCACTGATTCTACGCCGAAACTGCTTCTGGAGCAGATGCTCGAATCCCTCCTGCTGAAGCTGGGCGACGCGTCTAAAATCCCGCTTTCGGAGCTTGCCCTGGATGACCAGCCTCAGACCGTCGTGGTCAACGACTGTTTCAGTGAGAAAAAAGCGCAAAACTCCGTTCTTACTATCTCAGCATGGCACCATAGCGAGGCTGCGTCCCGGCGTATATTCTCGTTTCAGATCTGGGTCGAGGAAGATGTTTCCAAAGCTATACATGTAGCTGAACTGGCACCCGATTTACCCAAGCGACCACCAAGACAACCAACGTCTCTCGAGTTTGATTTGACAGACCTACGCAAGGCTTTCAATTTTAACATCCACGACGGGCCCGAGTTCCGCACCACGCTTGCTGTCTATGAGCAAGACACTCCGAAATTGAAGAAAGCAATGCTAAATTTCCAGGACGAAGTCCGCGGACTCGAGATGGCCTTAAAACGGCTAGTCACGACACGCAATTGCTTGCTTGATACGCTAGAAGCGGTTCTTAATTATCAGTTCAATCCGTTGTTGAAGAAATCCGACTTACACAAGAAGTTCTCGGCAGCATTGAAGAGCGTGTTTGAGCCCTTGGTGCGGAACCTCACATTCATCATCAAAGAGGTGTTTGCTGCCCAGTCCATTCCAAAAATGATCTCATACTGCATGGCCTCCACGAGTGCTGACGGCAGCTATGAGACAGCTTCCAGCCGGAAAAGCTTTGAGAAACAGAGCAAAGAATACTACGACTGGCTACACAAGTACTTGTCTAATGAAAAGGACCGCCCCGAACTGAAGCTCTTGCTCAAGCGCAAGGCTTTTGAGCTTTCGAAATTTGATTACTTGAATGCATTGAACGCATCTTCCAATAACCAATACTTTAACCAGCTCCTAGAGAATCTTTTCAAATTTTCTAACTTGCCCCAAATAGACGGATTGCTAAACTTTAGGCTATTTCAGGACAAGAAAAACAGCCCCTGTCTTTTACCGGAGAAGGCAAGTCTATTCTTAAACGGATTATCTCGCTTTAACAGTGAAAAATTGCAGTTTCGCCAGATGATTGAGGCATGCCGTACCAACGAGGAGCTAACCACCGTGATCAAGTCCAACGCATTGAATTCGGCCTCAGCGCATCAAAGCGACCACACCAAAAGAACAGAAAAACTCTCCATTGACACTTCGAGCGTCAATTTGGACATGATTTTTCCTAATTTGCCTCTGGTTTCTTCTCCAAAATCAGAATCGAGCCCCAAGAGTCCGTGGGCCCATGTCGAAGATGACCAGAACGCCAATTATGCCGGCATCCTATATGCTTTGGGAGGCCAAGGAAAGCCAGGCTGGCACAAGGAGTGGGTCGTGCTTAAAAAGGGCCAATTGATTGAATACTCAGACTGGAGAAATGGAACACAGCCAATAAACAGACCTATCGATATTGCTTTGGCCAGCGTGAAACCCGTGACGAAAGAAAAACGTCAGTTTTGTCTTGAAATCATGACGTCTTTGGGCCAGCGCCACGTGTTCCAGGCAATCAACGAGGACGAGCGGAGTCAGTGGATAAAGGCTCTTTACAATGCGGGTCAGTTGACTGACAGACTAATCGGGAAGGCACCCAAACCAAGCATAATAACCGATTTTCCCAAACCCCCTGCCCAAGTCCTCCCTGCTGATGATGGCCGCGGCCTGCCGGTATCAGTATTTTCTGAACTGTTCCATCTTACAGATGAAAATTTACTACAAAACGTGCGCTCAATTGCTGGGAGTGAGAACGGGCGATGTGCCGATTGCAATTCAACAGAGACTACGGAATGGGTCTCTATGACATTTTCGGTGGTCATTTGCGTGAAATGCTCCTCGTGTCACCGAAACATGGGCTCCCATATTTCGAAAGTCAAGTCGCTCAAATTAGACAACTTCTTTGATGAGAGCCGAATCTTGCTCACATACATGAACAATGCTCTTGTCAATAGCTATCTTGAAGCTATGGCCCCACAGAAGCTTGACCCCGATGCCTCTGATGCCCAAAGACTACAATACATTAAACAGAAGTATGAGAACAGGGCCTTCATGGCACCTGTTGGAGGTATTAATGCGCTGCTTGTCAAAGCTACGCGCAAAATTGACATCCACGAGGTCATTAAGTGGCTTAATTGTGGCGCCGATCCCAATCTCACACTAGAAATGTCAAACCTGCAGTGGTCTGACCCACTAACTGTGACGCTTTTTGAGTATTCTTTACGCAAAAGAATAGAAGTGGAGGAGGAGGGTAAACAACGTGGTTATTTTGTGATCTCCGAGCTTTTACTTTTACATGGATGTCTGCTCGAAAATATACGTGATCTTCACCCCCGAATTGTGGGAAGAGAAGATGCAAAATCCTATTGGATGAAAAAACGGTCGAGATCTTTGGCGCCGTGAAAACATGAAAATGATATGTTTCATGGACGCTTTGTTGAAAAACCGACGAAGGAATGAAAACTATATAGACTAATGAATTTTTGAAACGCGGAAGCGCCACATCTCTTGTCCTTGTTTTATCCAACTCCAAGGAGGGCAACACACAAACTCATTCTCCAGTGAAAAACAAAAAATCAACCCAGTCTAAAACAAGAGAACTGCAAAAAAGATGCGATTTCTGTGGATCGAACACAGGACCTTCAGATCTTCAGTCTGACGCTCTCCCAACTGAGCTAAAGCCGCTATCGAACCCATGCCGGGACTCGAACCCGGAATCTTTTGATTAGAAGTCAAATGCGCTAACCATTACGCCACACAGGCTGATCGAGAGACAATAAGTCAAGGAACACTAAGTCAAAAAAGAAGAAAAGTAAGACTTGCGCTCACTTTTTGTAAGAGAATAATTCTATCAAATTAAAACCTCGAATCGCCATACAAATTAGGGAGATGTTTTTCAGTGCTTATTCTATTCAAGAATTTTGGCTTTGGCGATTCCAGCCGACAACTCATTGGAGAACTTAACAAGATTAAATTGGTTCGTCACCACGATTTTTAAGGTTTACACCAGAAGGCGTGGAGAGTGGCAGGAAGTTGGCTCCTTAAGGCCGCTACAGCCATCTGAGTTGAAACGACTACTACAGGAGACCTATCCTAGAAGTCGATGACGTAATACCGAATACGTAAACAGACACCGGCCATGAGGACCTTCCAGGCCGTGACTAACGGAAAGAGGGCGGGCAGAGTTTCGACACTAGGTACGAATACCAGGAGGTTGGCATATAAAGCAAGGTGTATTAACATGTGCTACTCATATTCAAATAAGACTCGGATTCGGATTCCGGGTCATGCAAAAACGATGGGTGTGTACGGGGTGCGCTTCTGGGGGAGAAAGATCGGCTTTCCAGATCCAATGCATTTGAGGGATATGCAAATCTCAATTGGTTTGATAAAATCATTTGCAGGGTCTTTTGCTTCGGTACCAGAAGTCAAACACAACTGTACGTCTTGCCACCTTGTCAAATGTCTGTTTACAAGATCAGAGAAATCTCCGGATTTCTGACCAAAATATCATAAATAATCATCGGTTGCGGCCATGTCACGGTGAACACATTCCTTGTCGTCCGACCAACGTTATTTAAGCTCCGTAGGGCCACACTGAGGGGTATATTGGGAGACAATATGCTAAATTGTGGTGCTGCCATGTTTTTAAAAATCTCGGTTTTGCGATTGTAGTGTTTTTTTAAAATAATCTGGCCCTTTCGACTGGTTGATTTTAGAATCTTGAGTGTGTCACCATCAAGCAGATGCAATAACCAAAAAAAAAAAATGTACATACACTGGTGGGCAATGCGGAGAGCGAAGGGCAAACGGCTTTATTCCATACATTCAGTGCATGTTCTTGAGCATGCGTATTGCTTTGTTGGGGAAGGAGACGAAGACTTAGATATAATGTCTTCATGCCACGGAAGTCGTCAGAGACATTGAAATTACTGGAAGACGATCTGTGCACAGCCAGTTGCGTTGGCTGAAAAAAACAGACCACTTTCAATCCGTGAGCTGTCCCCACGTGCCAGTTCAGGAGATGTCATTGGTTCAGTGGAATTGTAAAAGCCACACTTATCTTCAGTGTCGGGCTCTAAAGCAGGTTCCTCCTGAGTGAATTAAATTTAAGATCGGCTTTAAAAGGGGTTTCTTTCCCTATGTTTTGCCTCTAAAATTAGCAACGATACTCGCGAAAACGTCTATATCCGTGTTTCCGGTCACATTCTCATAGTTTGGATATCCGGGAGATGCTTCAAGTATTAGGCCCGACGAGCACGGTGCAGGAATTTGCAGTCATCAATGACATTACTGGTGCAGTATCCGTAGGCAAGCCCAGCGAAAAAGAGCACCACGAGCTTTCTATATTCATAAAGTTTTGAGTCGAATGAAAAAAAGATTGAGCCAAGGCAGCGTATTGGCTCCTGAAAATGCACATATCCTCCAGCCAGCCTTCACTGACGTGCTAGTCAGACACCGCGGACGTTGCCGTTTTTACACAAGGCCTGATCCAAACGTCAAGGTCCAGCAAGCTCAGGTCATTCATACGACTTCAGAGCACCCGGTCGCGAAGCAATTTCAAGAGGTCACAAAAAAATAAAGAAAGAAAAAACTAAAACTAAAACGAAAAAAAAAAAACGAAACAACAAAAACCAGACATACGAACGCCAGATGGCACTGCATCCATGCGCACCGTGGGGCTATTGTCAGTAGAGTCGCGGACTTCGAGAAGCATCGGTTGAAAGGCCATGCGGCGATTCTTCATAGCACGCCAAACCACACCCCTCGCGTCCCGAAGACTCAGCTCGCGTGCCTCCATGCTTCCTCACCTTGGCCCAAGTATGCGTCGAACAGTGCTTGACAAAATCACGTTGAATGCCACGGAGCAGCAGATCAAAAACGTGCTCGTGGACTTCTGCACGCAGTACAACGAGCAGAAAACAGGCGGGGATTGCGGGCGCCAGTTGGAGCTCCGGATCACCGGCGGCTGGGTGCGTGACAAGTTGCTAGGCGACGAGAGCAACGACTTGGACATTGCAATCAACGTGCTTTCCGGCGAGGACTTTGCCGTGCAGTTGATGCAATGGGCAGACTCCACCAGCACGTCTCTAGGCGACAACGCCGCCAGCTTGCACACGATCAAGAAGAACCCGGAAAAGTCCAAGCATTTGGAGACGTGCACGACCAAGCTTTTCGGGCTCGACGTGGATTTCGTCAATCTCCGCAACGAGCTGTACAGCGCCGACAGCCGCGTGCCCCAGGTCGAGTACGGCACCGCGCAGCAGGACGCCATGCGCCGCGACGCCACGCTCAACGCGTTGTTTTACAATATCAATGAGGACCGCATCGAGGACTTCACCGGCCATGGGCTTGCGGACCTCCAGGCCGGCATCTTGCGCACGCCCTTGCAGCCACTACAGACGTTCTTGGACGACCCGCTCCGGGCATTGCGCTTGGTGCGGTTTGCGTGCCGCTTCAACTTCACCATCGAGGCCTCCACCTTGGAGGCCATGAAGGACGGGCACATGAAGGAGACGCTCGTCAACAAAATCAGCAGGGAGCGCGTGGGAGTGGAGCTCCACAAGATCCTAGAGAGCAGCAACGTGCCGTACGGGCTCCGGCTCATCAACCACGTGAACTTGACCGACTGCCTATTTGACGCGGGCACGCTCACGCCATCCATCCAGCAGGCCAACGAAAAGGCGGTGCTCGACGAGATCGAGCTAGCCAAGGATCATGTGACCAAGGCCGTCGACGATACCACGCGCCACTACGCCGTGTTCATGCAAGCGCTCAAGGCCACGCCCAGACTCCATGCGTTGGCACAGGAGGTGTTTGCGGCCAAGCTCAAGCAGAAGTTGTTCTGGCTCTGCGTCACCTTACATCCATACGGAGGCATCCGGGTGAAGGTGCAGGCCAAAAAGCTCCAGTCCACCAGCTACACCGAGGTGATTTTGAAAGAGGGCCTCCGCTACGGCAGGGCCGAGCACGAAACATGCACGCGGATCGCCGCGGACATCGTGGAGGGCCTGTTCTTGTCCACATACTTTGCATGCCCGCAGGACGTCAGACGCTCGGAAATCGGGCTCTACATGCGCCGGTTCGGCGAGCACTTCAGCATCTGCATGGTGGCAAATGCCTACCACGACTTTCTCAGAAACATCGAGCCTTGTCCGTTCAACACAGACGTGCAAGCCCCCACAGAGAAGCTTGACTTCTCCCAAGCAAACCACGTGCTCAGCCAGTACGAGCTGCTCCTACAAAATGTGGACGAGCTCGAGCTTAGTGGTGTCAAGGACATGAAGCCGCTCATCGACGGCAAGATCATCTCGAATGCTCTCCAACGGAAACCAGGGCCGTGGATGAGGGACGTTCCGCAGAAGGCCATGGAATGGCAGTTGGACAATCCATCTGGCTCTGTGGAAGCGTGCTTGGAGTACATTCGTGACCAGTACAGTGGCCTGAGCTGAGACAGCTGTCGGTGCTGACTGGGTGGAATTCGAGCGTGCTCGTGTGATTGAACTGACACAAGAAACTCTATGGGTTTGAACAGTACATCCGCAGTAATTCTTGGAAGTCTGCTTCCTGGATGGAAGTCTGCAGTTCCTGGCTGTATTAGCATCGCAAGGCTCCAAAATTCACAACGTGACTGTATTGTATATACCCCCCTGGCTCGCTCAGTGATACCTGTATTGATGGAATCATAATTAAACATCAATCTGGAAGACTGTAGAAGACACACGGGAGTTCTGTCTGTTTGCGAGGGAGGCTATGTTTGTATTTAAGATGCGAATTAGTGCTGGGCTCAGAAGTGGATGGTCTGAAGCATGGGCTGCATGGTCCCTTGTATTTCTTGATTAGCGCCAGGAATACGACAAGGAGAATATCATCTCAGAATAATGACACGAGACAGACGAAGTATTAGGAAATGAAGCTTCGATGTCCTGCAACTCAGGCACCCCAAGAATATAGATACCAGCATACTCAGTTTGTGGCACGCCCAAAGGTTTGCTTTTAGAAGCCCAGATCAAAGTCCCTCATTAAGGCGGTAGTGTGATATTGTTCATTAGATCTGTGACATGGCCTCAGCCGATCTTGGAGTAATGAAAAACACGCGAAGAATCGACCCTGTGGTGAAATTCGCCACCCCTTCTTGGATGGGGAGAAGAGACACAAGCGCCTTTTAAACTTTTCAGGTGTCGTAGGTAAAAAACAATTTCCATATTATATGCTTGCCCGTATTGGCATGTGTGACAAATATAGGCCGCGATACGCGAGAAAGACCGTTGGTGGATACGTCGTTATCTTGACTCTGTCATCCACTTTGATCACTGGAAGGCATGATTCTTAGAATATAAACACCTGCTTTCTTGTAAGGCAAAGCGCCCACTCGAGAAGGGCACGAGACAGAGTTGAGTGTCGACATACGTGTGCTCAACGGGCTTCGGACTTGGGCAAGGTTTTGGATGAACTTTCCATTTCCTTTTACCTAACAAGGTTTATTGAAAAACACAAGCACAAGAATATTCCCCGGGTTATAGCGGCACCCTTCCGACGTGGGCAATTACTTTCAATAGATATATCATCACATTTGCAATGTTTCATTTATCGTTGTAACTTGATAATGTTACTAACATGATCACATGTTATACAAAAGGTACAGACTTAGAAATAATGCTGCAAGAATTATTAATATCTAGGGGATTATCATATAACTTATAGATTATTTATAATGCTCAAACTCATTCATTTACAAGCATTTGATTATTAATATGCGATTTGGAATAGACCCAGAAGAATGGGAGCAGGCGCAGCGAGTTCAGGATGAACTTGTACAGTGATTGGAATGAGGCAGATGGAGTAAGAATGACTTTGAACCGTAGACAGTTTGAAATGGTTTCAAGATTGATTAATTCCGGTTGGAATTAGAAGGGAAATGGGAATTGGTGTAATTGGATTTGAGTTAGACTGAGCTGGGTTGGAATAGAATGAAATTGGAGTGAAATTGAAGAGCATATGGAATGAAGTGAAATTGAATGAAGAAGGAATGGAATAGGGTGGCTCCAATATACCCTGGTGAGATTACTCAGAACGTGGCCTAATTACTGTCTAGCTTTTCCCCTTCGGTGTAACAAGTCTATTCGTGGGTGCTGGCTTCGGCAAACTTGGTATCTTGTAAGTCTGCCTTTCTGCACTTCTTTCTGTTTGCTTTTCTAGAGTTGTGCTTGACAGGTGCTCGAATTGCCCTTTCAGATCAACTACGTCTTACAGACCTCACATGTACTGTCACAGCGCACCACTGAGCAAAACACGCCGGCGACTCCCATCCCCGATCTCGGCCACTGATCTGTATGTCAATCAATCTTTTACTTGAACCCCCAGCGAACCAGTCAATAAAAACCAGGCCGCCCGAAAACAGGCCGTCCAAAATCAGTCAGTCATACAAGACTCTCTTTTTCAACTCTGGGTGGTCGTGCGGGCTTCTGCCGCAACAGGCGCACCAGTTATTGTTTGTATTTCTGCTTGAGTACAGGATATTCCAACTCAATGTCCTGTCCACAAGTGGTTCCCAACTGGTACAGTTGAGATATCGGATTCGACATGATGTACTAGCGTGTGGAAATAAACCTTTATTTAGGAAAAACTAAAACCACTTTTGTGTCAACTGACCTTCTAAAAAGATCTCTAGAGGGAATTCTCTTCCCTTCATATACTCGTCGTGCTATTTGGTTCCGGGTAAGTGGTGCGAACTTTAATGTCTCATTTGTCACATGATTAATTAGGGCTAAGCGTCTAGTTCTCACAGTTATTACCTCTAATAAGTCGCATCCAGAAGTCGCATCCATATCGCATCCATATCGCATCATGGTTCTAGCCACCACTCAGACCTGGGCCCCACGCAGACCCAGGCCATAAAAAACGGAATGAAAATAGGCACGTGACCACAGGCGCCGGCCCGGCCCACCGCCCGCCTCCCGCTGCCTGCCCGCCCGCTGCTCTGCCGAACAGCAGCGGGCAAAAGAGCGGCCTGCACACAGGCCGCTGCCTGAGTCATACTCCACGTCTGTTCTGCCCGGCGAAAAGCGAGCACGCAACAGGCGCGAAAAACCTCGCCTGCTCCACACTAATATTCTTTTGGAACCTCACCTCGACGCACCCTTTTTCCTCCCAATTCTCCAGACCTCCCAGCGCACGATGTCCGGAGTCGAGAAGGTGCCGATTTTAGGCCGCGAGTCCATCCACGTCGGATACGGGATCCAAGACCATATCGTGGACGAGATTCTCCGCCACGAAAAGCTGTCGTCGTATGTCATCATCACCGACAGCCACATGGAGCAGGCCGCGCCGTTCCAGAAACTCAAGGCCAGCTTTGCCGCGCAGATGCGCCAGATGGCCGCCGGGTCCCGGCTCTTGGCGTACACGGTGTCGCCGGGCGAAAACAACAAGTCACGTGAGACCAAGGCGCAGGTCGAGGACTTTCTCTTGCAGCAAGGCTGCACGCGGGACACGGTGGTGATTGCCGTGGGCGGCGGCGTGGTGGGCGACATGATCGGCTTTGTGGCCGCCACGTTCATGCGCGGCGTGCGCGTCATCCAGGTGCCCACGACCTTGCTCTCCATGGTGGACTCGGCCATTGGCGGCAAGACCGCCGTGGACACGCCGTTGGGCAAGAACTTCATCGGCGCGTTCCACCAGCCGCGCTACGTGTTTGTGGACGTGTCGTTCTTGCTGACCTTGCCCACGCGCCAGTTCATCAACGGCATGGCCGAGGTGCTCAAGACCGCGGCCATCTGGAACGAGGCCGAGTTCACGCGGCTCGAGCTGTTTGCCAAGCCGTTCCTCGCGGCCGTGTCGTCCGACGCCATCGACATCGCCACCATCAAGGAGCCCTTGGTCCAGACCGTGTTGGAGTCCATCCGCGTCAAGGCAGCCGTGGTGTCTGCGGACGAGAAGGAGGCCAGCTTGCGCAACTTGCTCAACTTCGGCCACACCATCGGCCACGCCATCGAGGCCGTGGTCACGCCGCAGGCGCTCCATGGCGAGTGTGTGGCCGTGGGCATGGTCAAGGAGGCCGAGTTGGCGCGCTACTGGGGCGTGTTGAGCCCCACGGCCGTGGCCCGCTTGGTCAAGTGCATCGCCGCGTACGGCTTGCCGGTGTCCGTGGACGACGCCGTCTTCCGCCTGGCCATCGGCCACAAGCGCCACTTTCTCAAGATCGACACGCTCTTGGAGAAGATGGCCATCGACAAGAAGAACGACGGCGCGCGCATCCGCACCGTGATCCTCGAGGCCATCGGCAAGTGCCACCAGCTCCGCGCGCACGAGGTGTCCAAGCCCGACTTGCGCGTGGTGTTGACCGACGAGACCTTGGTGCACCCCTTCGACGCGGCCGTCCTCCCGGCGCACACCACCGTGACGCCGCCCGGCTCGAAGTCCATCTCCAACCGGGCCTTGGTCTTGGCCGCGCTTGGCGAGGGCACCGTGCGCATCAAGAACTTGCTCCACTCCGACGACACCAAGCACATGCTTGCGGCCGTGGCCGCGTTGCGGGGCGCGCAGATCGCCATGGAGGACAACGGCGACACCGTTGTGCTCACGGGCAACGGCGGCCGCATGGTCGCGTGCGACGAGCCGCTCTACTTGGGCAACGCCGGCACGGCCTCGCGCTTCTTGACCACCGTGGCGTCTCTCGTGGTGGTAAACAAGGCCTCTGCAGACCACACCGTCTTGACGGGCAACGCGCGGATGCAGGAGCGCCCCATCGGGCCCTTGGTCGACGCCTTGACGGCCAACGGCTCCCGCATCGAGTACCTCAACAGGCCCGGCAGCTTGCCCTTGAAGTTGCAGGCCGGGACCGGCTTGCGCGGAGGCCGCATCGAGTTGGCCGCCACCATCTCGTCGCAGTACGTGTCGTCCATCTTGATGTGCGCCCCGTACGCCGACGAGGAGGTCACCTTGGCCTTGGTGGGCGGCAAGCCCATCTCGAAGTTGTACATCGACATGACCATCGCCATGATGAGGGACTTCGGCATCCACGTCACCGAGTCCACCACCGAGGCCCACACTTACCACATCCCCAAGGGCGTGTACAAGAACCCGCCCGTGTACGAGGTCGAGTCCGACGCGTCTTCGGCCACCTACCCGTTGGCGTTCGCTGCCATGACGGGCACGTCGTGCACCGTGCCCAACATCGGCTCCGCCTCTCTCCAAGGTGATGCCAGGTTCGCTGTCGACGTCTTGAAGCCCATGGGGTGCACCGTGGAGCAAGGCCCAACGTCCACCACGGTCACAGGCCCTCCCCGGGGCGGGTTGAAGTCCTTGCCTCACGTGGACATGGAGCCCATGACCGATGCGTTCTTGACCGCCTCTGTCGTTGCTGCCATCGCCAACGATGGGAAGCTCACGCAGATCACCGGCATTGCTAACCAGAGGGTCAAGGAATGCAACCGAATCTTGGCCATGGTTGACGAGTTGCGCAAGTTCGGCGTCACCGCCAGAGAATTGCCCGACGGTATCGAGATTGACGGCATTGCCATCGGTGCATTGAAGACGCCTTCCACCGAAAACCGCGGTGTCCACACCTACGACGACCACAGAGTTGCCATGTCCTTCTCCTTGTTAGCGGGCACGTGCAGCGAACCGGTATTGGTCACAGAGAGATCATGCACAGGGAAGACCTGGCCAGGATGGTGGGATGTTTTGCATACCAAATTCAAGTCAACGCTCGATGGCTACGAACCTGCCAAGAACTTGGACGACCCCAGATTGTTGATCAACAAGAAGAGCAACGGAGACCGCTCAATTGTTGTCATCGGCATGAGGGCCGCTGGGAAGTCCACCTTGAGCAAGTGGATGGCCAACTCTTTGGGCTTCCAGCTCCTCGATTTGGACACTGTTTTCGAAGAGAAACACGGTGATATCAGAACTTTCATCAAGGCAAATGGCTGGGAGAAGTTCCACGAGATCGAGGCTCAGATCATGAAGGATTGTGTGGCTCAGAACTCCCGAGGCCACGTGATCTCGACAGGAGGAGGTGTTGTCGAGGGAGACGAATCCAGAAAAATCTTGAAAGAGTACATCAAGTCCGACGGAATCGTTCTTCATTTGCACCGTGACCTCGATGAGACCATTGTGTTTTTGAGCTCAGATACTACAAGACCTGCATACGTCAGTGAAATCAAGGACGTTTGGGTCAGAAGAGAGAAATGGTACCATGAGTGTTCGAACTATCACTTCTACTCCTCTCACTGTGACAATGAGTCTGAGTTCAATCAGTTGAGACACTCCTTCATGAACTACTTGGCCACTATTACTGGCTCGAAGATCAGAAGCATTCCCAACCACAGATCTTTCGTAGCTACCTTAGCATACGAAGACTTGAGCACCATCACAGAGAAGTTGGAAGAAATCACAGCCGGATGTGAAGCTGTTGAGCTCAGGGTGGATGCCATGAAAAGCTTCGACCCTTCCTTTGTTGCTGATCAAACAGCAACCTTGAGGAAATTCGTGGCTTTGCCTATCATTTATACCATCAGGACTCAGAGTCAAGGAGGAAAATTCCCCGACAACGAGTCCAATCTTTTGGAGCAGTTGAGCTTTTTGGGTATCAAACTCGGCATGGACTACTTGGATGTTCAATTGACGGGTGCGGAAGGGTTTGTCAAGCGTATCATCAAGGGCAAGGCATTCACCAAGATAATTGCGACTTACGTGGATGTCTCTGGAAACTTGAGCTGGAAGCAGCCGGAGTACGGAAACAAGTACAACCAGGCAATTGGATTGAACGCGGATGTTGTGCGGCTCATTGGAAAAGCGTCGTGTATTCAGGACAACATCGACATCGAACACTTCAGATCAAATAACGACCAAATTCCTTTGATTGCTTACAACACCGGGGAGCAAGGAAAACTATCACTTGTGTTGAACACTATGTTCACCCCTGTCACAAACGAGGCAGCTCCTATTAACGTCAGCGAGGGAGTGCTTACGATCGCAGAGATCAACAAGTCTTACAGCGAGATTGGTGGCTTGACCAAAAAAAGGTTCAAAGTGGTGGGTAAACCAATTTCCCACTCTAGGTCGCCCGCTTTGCACAATGCGGTGTACCAAAAGTTGAGTTTGCCCTACATTTTCGACAAGTTTGAGACCGATGATGCAGGCAAAGTGTATGAAGAGCTCATGACGCAACCAGACTTCGGCGGTTTGGCCGTGACGACGCCCTTGAAATTGGACATCATGAAGTATGTCACCCAACTCAGCGATGCTGCTAAAGTTATCGGTGCTGTGAATACCGTCAAGCCGATTGAGGGACAAGAAGGCAAGTTCTTGGGCGACAATACTGACTGGTACGGTATCACGAACTCTCTTATTCGGAACGGTGTGCCATCCATTGGAAACTACAACCTCAATGGTTTGGTTGTCGGAAGCGGCGGAACCTCGCGCGCGGCTGCTTATGCTTTGAACAAATTGGGATGCAAGAATATCTACATGGTGAACAGAACCAGCTCGAAATTGCACGAAGTCAAGAGAGAGTTGCCAACTCACTTTAACATCACCGTGTTGGAAACCATTGAGGAAGTTGAAGCCGCGGAGAGGGTTTCATTAATGGTATCGTGTGTGCCAGCTGACAAGCCTCTTGATGAATCGTTGCTCAACAAACTCGAGCGTATCTTGTACAAGGGCATCCAGGAAAAGAAAGACGGGATCCAGCCAGTGCTCCTCGATGCTGCGTACAAGCCAAGAGTTACCCCCGTGATGAAGATTGCGAAGGAGAAGTTTGAGTGGACGGTAGTGCCTGGCGTGGAGATGTTGGTCAACCAAGGAGTTTTGCAATGCAAGGTGCATACTGCGTTCACTCCACCATACAAGGTTGCCTACGATGCCGTTGTGAGTGAGGACTAAGTTTCCCCTGGGTGTGATCTAAGAGTATGCTGAGACAATACAACGTATTTTATGAGTGAGGTCCTGGAGACTGTGGGTGAGCTTCTGTCCTGTTGTAGACGGGCCTCAAGGCTTCCAAAGGCAAGCAGGACAGTCAAACTGCAGAGGTGTTGTTTCGTGACGTAGGGGAGGAGCAAAAAAAGCAGACACCTCGATACGCCGTCTCGCCCTGGCATACCAGGCCAGCAGGCAGGCAGCAGAAATGGGTGCGAAAAGTGCCGGAACCACGCGGAACAAAGAAGCAGGCAACAAGAAGAAGCGAGCCGTACGCGCGGCTGCCTGCAGGAGCAGCGGGCATTCCGCCATCGCCTCATCGGCACACCCGTTCCGACATGCGGCCCGACCAGCATACTCTTTTTCTCCCTGGGATATCTGGGCGCTGTTTCTCAGACATCACAGACTGGTTGTTGTTTTTTTCTTTCTTTTTATCTCAAGACTCATCAAAGACCAGCGTGGACCCTCCGCCGCCTGCCGCAGTAGACGATTCTCACCACCACGCCGGCCATCGCTCTCAGCATGAAGCCTCTCAGAGCCCGTCTCGCGGGGTGTTTTGGCCCCCGCCTCGCCACCACAAAAACACGGCGCATGGCTGCAAAAAACGGCGGGCTACGGCCGCTCAGCGCCACCGCAACAAACACGCTCGGCGCGTCGAAACACACGCCCGCCGCCAAGCCCGCCGGCGCGCCGGAACCGCAAACGGCTGCAAACGGCGGGTTGCTCCGCACGCTCAAAAGCGTCTTTGGCCTCGCCAAGCTGCCCGAGCAGCAGCGGCTCGAGGCCCGCGAGCAGCGCGAAAACGCCAACAGCCCCTTCATCCAGTACCCCTTGGTCACGCGTGAGCAGATGCGCCGCATGGCGTCGCACGCATACCGATTGGACGTGGGCCACGCGTCGTTCGCCCACCACAGCTTCAGCGCGGACCCCACGGTGCACTCGCTCAGCGACTTGACGGACCCCGCGCAGCTCAACTCGCTCTTGCCGCGGCGCCGCCCGCAGGGCTCTCCCGTGGACACGTTGCTGATCAAGGCCGGCGACGACGCCATGCTAGTGCTGCCCACGGTGATGGCCATTGCCGACGGCGTGTCCGGCTGGGAGTCCAAGGGCGAGCAGGCCTCGCTGGGCATCTGGGCGCGGTCCATGGTGGAGACGCTCAGCCGGCTCTTGACCGAGTACCGCTTGAGCCACATGCCGCATGTGTTGAACGCACGTGACGTCCAGCAGGTCTTGGACGACTCGTTTCTCCACACGTCGCACCTCATGGACTTGCAGGGCCTCAAGGGCTCGTCCACGCTCCTCTTGGGCATGTTGAGCGGCGCCACGCTCAAGTACATCAGCATCGGCGACTCGCGGCTCTGGGTGGTGCGGGGCGGCCGGGTCATCCGCTCCAACACCGAGCAGATGGCCGCGCCGTTGTGCCCGCAGCAGATCGGCACCCAGACCTTGGGCCGCATGCCGTCCGAGATGGCCGAGGTGGACGAGGTCGCGTTGCAGGAAAACGACCTCATTGTCATGTGCTCCGACGGCATCTCCGACAACTTGTTTGACCACGAGCTTGTCGACGCTCTTCACCAGTACCTCGCGCCGCCCAACAGTAGCGTGCGTGTGGCGTGCAGCAAGATCTTGGCCAAGTGCAAGCTGGTGGCTTATGACGACAATGCCTACACGCCGTACAACGAGAAGGTGAACGCGCCTCCGGGGCAGGCTGCGAAGAAGGCCAGCCTCGGGGGCAAGATGGACGACATGTCCATCTGCATAGCCCGCGTCGTTGCAAATGAGTCTGCGGCGAAGTGAGCGGCGGACGGCCCGGGCAGGGCCACGAATGAGCCGACAGAAAACCACCGGGCCTCTGACAACCCGCCTCTGGCTGCCTCGCCATAGCCAGTGCTCGTGACAGGCGCACGGGTTTTGAAGTCCTCAGCCTGGCTGGTGCTTGGAGGCTACTGCTGTGACTCTGGATAGGTCTGTGGCTTTGGGGTACTGCTCGTGTTTCTGGGAACACCACGCATGTTTCTGGGAACACCACGCATGTCACAGTGCCTGCCTTGCTGACCCAATGTCTTGCACACTGAACCCTCTGCAGAACGTACCCGACAACATGCCATGCCTGCTGAAATGGTGGATGTTGCCCGTGCGTCTACTTCTGAGAGACTCGTCGCCCCTCTGGAGTCAGCGAGCATCCGCAAACACCCTCTACTGTTCCATCTCTCATTGGAGTAAGATGCAGATGAACGCAGGCAAATATCGGGTTCGTGCTCATAGCATCACCACGATATGCGGCCTTGGGAGAGACTCCTTGAACTACAAGTATCACGTATCAAAATATATCTGAAGTATTGCATGACTACAAGTATCATCTGAATTATTGCATGACTAATAGTATCACGTATCATAATTTATCTGAAGAATCGCATGACTACAATTATCACGTATCATAATATATCTGAAGAATCGCATGACTACAAGTATCACGTATCATAATATATCTGAAGAATCGCATGACTACAAGTATCACGTATCATAATATATCTGAAGTATTGC
>NW_017387739.1:219821-250218 GCF_001664035.1 Metschnikowia bicuspidata var. bicuspidata NRRL YB-4993 | reverse complement strand
TGCATGACTACAAGTATCATCTGAATTATTGCATGACTAATAGTATCACGTATCATAATTTATCTGAAGAATCGCATGACTACAATTATCACGTATCATAATATATCTGAAGAATCGCATGACTACAAGTATCACGTATCATAATATATCTGAAGAATCGCATGACTACAAGTATCACGTATCATAATATATCTGAAGTATTGCATGGCTTGTATTTGCCCAAAACTCTACTCATTAAAAGTTTGACACCGTAAGCGCAACGGCCCTATTTTAGATCGTACAATGTCGTCTCAACCTCTGAATCGATCTTTTGAGCCAAACGGCCTGGAATGGAGCCTCTCGTGTAAGTGCAAATATATTTCAAGTCCCACCTACAACATTTTCTGACTTTCGATCTTTATTCAATACAAACAATATGGCCAACTCACATGTTTGCCACCTCCGAGAAATACTGTCTCAAAATCAAGGAGAGCATCTCCGGAAGCTCGTTGATGTTTCTCACCACGACGTAGAACTCGAAGGGGAAAGTGTCCAAGTAGTTTTCCACCTTGAGCGACATGGTGCCCGTCACCGGGTCCGGCACGTAGCTCACCTGGGACATATCCAAGATAGACTCGTTGGACGTGATTCCATCAACAACCACAAACACAAGCATCACCTTCTCTTCCCTGGCCTTTCTCACCAATCGTTGCACCGTAGCGTGATCCTCGCAAACACCATCTGAGATAATGATCTGTAACTGCCACAAGTCGCTGCTGGAGCTTGACCGGGCGTTCTCGAAAATCTTCAATGACTGGGAACACAACTGCTTGATGTCTGTGCGCTCCTGCTTGAAATCAAACCACTGGAACACGTTGGCGCCTGTTTCCTGGTTGAATGGCTTGTCAAAAGGATGCACCAACTTCACATCCTCGCCAAATCTCACAATAGACAAACCACCGCTTTCCAACTGCGTGAGAGCCTTCGAAACGAGGGCTATACTATGGAACGCCAACTCCGTGGATTTGCTCTCTGTCATCGATTTCGAGTCGTCCACGGCAATCATGATCTGGTATTGTCTCTTTGCAGGCTTGGTGCGTCTGAGCCAGATCTTGTCCTTACGGAAATCCGAGGCAATGTACGAGATGATCCGCTTCATGTTGAGTCGCTTTCCGGTCTTGTAGTCGCCCCTGAGCTTGGTGGCCAAAGTGGGCTCCAAGATCAATCTCAATTGTTCACTGAGACCAGAGGCAAGTTCCTGGGTAGCAATCTCACTTTCCCTCCAAATGCTTCTCGCATGGTCGAGACTCATGGCGGGGACATCCTCCCTATTGATGACAAAGTCATCCTGCTTGTACACCTCTAGCTCTTGCTCTGCAGCTGTCTCATCGATCTCGTGTTTATGAAGAACATCTTCAGGACTTGGCTCATCTGTTTGTCTTCTTTCACCAACAACACCACCTTTGGTTTTACCTTCGAAATCTTCAGCGTCTTCCGCAACTTGGTCGCGTGCCTGTTCTGCATCGTCATCGATATCCATATCGTCTTCTGTTTTGACTTGCGTGGGTTCTTCCTCTTCTGTTCTGGCAGACTCATCATCCTCTTCATCAATCGCCATGTCCTCGTCAATGCTTTGAACTTGGTCTTTGTTATCAGCAGCACCTAAAGCCTGTGTGTCATTCTGAGTGTTTTCGCCATCAACGTGCTGGAACTCGTCCGGCTTGACGTCTGCCTTTTCCTCTTGTTCTTTCTCATCCAACGAAGCCTCCCTGATTTCTTGACGACGACGGTGAAACTCCTTCAAGGAATCTCCGAGCTGTTTCAATGACTCCTTCATCTCTTCTCTTGCACCGTCATCATTAGGTGCCTCCTCTTCTTTGCGGTCTTCTTGTTTCATGTCTGAAGAAGCAGTTCCTGAAGTGCCGATATCATCCTTTTCTTCCATGGCCTGATTGTCAGCGCCCTCGCCTTGCTCACCTGCCTCTGTCTTTGTGGCAGAGTCCATATCAACATCTTCCTCATTATCCTGGTTGTTGGCACCATCGTCACCTTCGGCTGCATCTTCACCGTTTTCTGAAGCATGTTGATCGTCTTCTTTCTTATCTTCCTCTTCTTGTGGAGCATCTGCTATTTCTTCTTCCGAGTCAATGTCTTGAGGTTCTTCGTCGACGTCCTTTTCGCCATCTTCTGCTTCCGACTCTTGTCCTTCCTCCCCACTGTCATCTTTTTCTTCAGACTCTTCACCGGCATCATTATCTTCAACAGCCTCAGCAGTATCGACTTCTTGTTCGTCTTGGTCCTTGCTCTTGTCCTCTTCTTCCTCTTCAACATCCATTTTATCATCAAACTCGTCGTTCTCTTCACTGTCTTCATCATTATCTTCATCCTCATCATCCAAATTCATATCGTCGGGAAGGTCAAGAGTTTCAGTTTCTGGTACATGGTCATCCAACTGTTCATTCTCTTCATTTCTAACCTCGTCTTCTTGCTCACCAACATCTTCTTCGTTCTCAGCGTCATCATCATTCTCCTCCTCGTCACCGTCCTTCTTATCATCTTTAGACTCGTCGTCTTTCTGCTCCGCATTCTCCTTCTCTTCTTCTTCGTTGGCCTCCATGTTATCATCATCATTCACTGTGTTCTGAGGCATTTTATCGGAGTCTTTTTCTTTGTCGTCTTCCTTGGCTTCCTCGTCCCACATCTTCTCGTCAATGGCATTTGGATCAAGATCATCAATGTCATCAACTTCTTCATCCAAATCTTCCTCATCGCCATCGTCTTTATCTTCATCATCCTTCTCCTGGTCAGACGTTTCCTCAAGGTCTCCTGCCATATCACCCTCCATGTCAACGGCATCATCATTCTCGTCCTCTTCTTCATCTTTGTTTTTCTCTTCATTTGGTTGCTGTGCATGCTCCGCCAAATCGTCGTCTTCTTCTTCGTCTTTAGAATTATTTGTGGCGCCTTCCCCATCACCCAAGCCGGTACCATCATGCAAGTTATCATCTTTCTTTTGCTCGCTTGGTGGTTCTGGGGAGCAGAAACCATCTGTAGCCAACGTGTGCAAGGACTTCAAAAGCACAAACGTCGACTTTGTCATCTCAATATAATTTTGCTTGGTTTTCGACAATATTGAGACGGAAAGATTATTGTATTGGACAATCAAGGGCCTCGTGAAGGATACCAAAGCAGAAGTGAGGGCAGAAGTATGACTGTTGTGTTCAATTTTGTGCACTAGTTTGATGCAGTTTTCAAGAGACTTTTCGATTCTTCCTTGATGCAAAAGCTTAATGGATTTCATCAACCTGTGCTGCGACATTGTCAACCAACCATCTTCTTCGTCTCTAATTTCTTCTTGATAAAGTTCAAGAATCTTCTGAACTGAGAGCAAAATCAATGTAGAAAGTGATCTCAATTCTAACTCAAGGTCTTCGACAACTGCTAAGTGAGTCAACGAAGTCGATGAGTTTAAGAACGGCTTGAAGCTGAGATTGCCGATACAGTTTATGACCACTTCAGCGATGAAAGCATTTCTGACATTCATATCAGCCCACAATCTCAACTTCTCCAACAAGTTATCAAGAAACTCTCTGAATTTCAAAACAAGTTGAGCTTCATTCTCTGTATATATCCGGGAACCCTTTTCGGGCAAGGAACTCAACATAGTCGTAACCCCAGATTTTGCCTCAGCAAAAATAGACAGATCAACAGAATCATGGAAGTATGCGACACTCTCTGAAACATCAAGCGCATAGTCAAGCACGCGGACCAAACTGTTGCCAAAGGATCTCATTTCTTGTAAATTGTATTCCATTGAGGAAACGACTGATGTTCTCACAAAGTCATTCTTGTCATTTTGCGCAACACTCATCATGTTCTCACAGAGTTCAGAAATTTTTTCGACAGAATTTGATAGATTCACCAAAGGAGATCTTATGGTCACTAGAGAGAACATCAAGTTGTCAGAAGCAGCAAGACCCCTTTCAAGATCAGCCTGGGGAACTTCTTCATTACCACTAGCAATGGAGCTTCGCAAGCGGGGCAAGATATCAAGACATCTGAAGTAGTAGGAGTCAATGCCGGCAATTGATTTATTCCCGAAGTGGGCTCCATTAGTAAGAATTAAATTCACGGTTCCCAAGACTTTCTTCACTTCTGGTTTTACAGTTGTCTTGACTCCAATTCTTCTTAACTCTTTAAACGTGTCACTGAGCAACTTGTGTTTTTGAGTCTTCAATGCAGCAACCAGCTTTTTCGTTTCATCGTTCATCACCGACGGTGTTTCTTTGCGCAATTCTTCCATTTGCTCGATGACCTGCTTGGTATACGCATAGAGTGAAGGAGACTGGCTCTTCAAAATCTTCTCAATGTAAATCTTCAAGTTACTTTCGACGATCTCGATGTTTTTCAAGCGAGCAGGTCTTTCGCTCCACCCTAAGGTGGTCTGACAGGCTTTCAAAACAGCCAACTTGTCTGCTTGAGACAAAGCGATATGCCTCAAATGTTTAGGCTCGAAAGCACTGGCAACTATCACGGCAGAATCCTTCGGAATACCGGCCTCGATTATGGGTGAGACTGGTGTAGACAACAACGTGCGATATTTTCTCACCAACTTGTAAAGACTGTTGTGAGATTTACGTGAGCTTTGCTTAAGCGCATCGATGTTAACATCTTTCCAACTTGCAAGAAGAATAATCTCAGACACATCCTTCTCTAACGTCTTCCTCGTTTGGTTCACTGAGTCCTCAATGGTCGGAACGAATTGCTCGTAAAAAGAAATAAAGTTGCCAAGGCCATTAAGAATATTGCTATCAGCGTAAGAAAGACTTGCAATGTGATTTCTCAATGCCTTAACCAAGTCCAATCTAGGCTGGAAGTCACCAAAGTTCGTCTGACTCATGAAAATGTTCAAGGCACCCAAGATTTGCACAACTGATGGTTTCTCGTTTATATCTTCATCAGTCTCATCATCTTGAAGATAGGGAATGACAATACTATCAAACAAGTGGAACCACCATTTCCCAACAGACTTTTGGAAAGCCTTGTTTTCGTAGTTGAACAATGATTTCCAAGACGTGAGCTCCAACTTTCTCCAAGACACAATGAGATTGGTGATCTCATCAGAATGTGCTTTCAAAGTAACCTTGCTTGAAGCAAATTTTTCCCATTCATTCAACGAGTTGTGCAAGACCTCAACTTTGAAAAGAAGTTTATTCAATGGGAAGCTCGAAGGGTAACCCAAGAATTCGCTCGCATATCGGGAAATTGTCTGCAAAGTAGCATGTTCAGGCCATTGAGTAAGCAACGATGCCACTGAATTGAATACTGCAAGAACTAATTTCATTGCCTTTTTGAATTCAGAAGGACATGCGTCATGATAGAAATTCACCTCAATCTTCAGGTCGCTAGCAAATTGATCATGAGCAGACTTCATTGTGATGAGCAAAGCTGACAAATGTGAAGCATTGTTTGGTCCGTAAATGGTGTCAGAGTTCACCAGCTGAAACTCAGTGCAAAGCAGTGCACCTTGTTCAACAACATTTTTTAGAGATAACTCCTTATCTTTCAAGTAGTAGTTGACGTAGGAGACGGCGAGCTCGTAGTGAACATCTTCGAAAGCTTCCGTCAGCTTTCCAGAATCATCTTCAATGTCCATGACATCGTCATAATCAGGAAAAAGATCTTTGAACTCTTGTTCTGCATCGTCCGTGTCCTTATGCTTGTATAGAGATCCCTCTTGAACTGCTGCTTCTTCCTGCTTCATCTTACGATAGTACCACCTGTAATAAAGCGACTGAAATGCTTGGTTTATCACCAATGAAAGCTTCTCGTCATCCTTCTTTGTTTGTGCGAAACACAAATTGATAAAGAAGAGCATAACCTTTTCGCTTAAAACTGACGAACTTCCGAGTGTTTTGTTCATGGCCTTCACGGATCTGAAAACGGCTTCGATGGCAGGTACATCGTTTAATTTTTCAATATTCACCTGCCACAACGAAACTATTGAGAAAGATGATGCCCGATTTTGATTCTCAATATTCAACAAGTCTAATCCCAAACGAATACTGTAGATGTATCCATTAAGAATATCATTCAAGTCGGCATACATGGGATACTTGCTGTTCAACCGCATCATAAAGTTGGCCGAGTTGTTGTGAAATATGCCCACTTTTTGATGGTTAGATTCAGCCGTGGACAGTTCTGCGGCGGTCAAAAGTTTAGCGATCGGCTCAGTATCAATTGCAGAGTCCATAAATGATTTCCACTCGTCGAACAACTCATCCATGCTCTCATTTGTCCTGAAGATTTGAGATTTCGACAATTCTTGCTGTTCGCTAGGCTTTGGTAAAGACGATTCAAGCTGGAGTGGTTCATCACCACTGTTCACAGATCTAATTGTTTTCCATGATTCAGCGAGCCGAATACATAATTCCTGTTGACGCTCGTAAACAAGATATGTGACATGGTCTTCAATTGCTGGGTCGAGTGGGGAATTTGGAACAAATAATTGGATACACCCACTCGCAAATAAAATCCATGCTTTACCTAACTGCGCAAGATCAGTACTGTCGATTAACAAGTACAATGCCGGAAGGTATGTTTCTCTCATGATTGCGACGACGGTTTCGTCACAACCACATTCAACAACCTCGAATAATTGCTTAAGGTCAGCTTTGGTTGCGATTGAATTGCCGTGCGAAGTTAATGGAACGTCTAGATCATGGGCCTTGAGAATTTCAAGAATCCATTTGAAAAGAATGCTTTGAAAAACGGACTTCTGATTTTCGAGCACGCTAGGGGAATTTTGAATCAAAGACTTTCCAAAAGCGGACATGTCTGCCAAGCTTTGATCCAAGTATTTTCCTGGACGGTTTTTGATTCCATTCACTTTCTCAATGCTTTGTTGCAAAAAAACATTCGTGAACAAACCCTTGGCGAAACTATTTTCGCTCCAAAGACAGTCGAAAATTCTTGGATAAGGTGTAAATAATTTCGATTTTGAGCTCTGTAGCAAAGAAAGAGTCGATTTCGAAGCGTATGAAGCAACTGAAAGCTGGTCACATAGGTTATCTCCATGGTAGTACGAGTTCAATGTCAAGAAGTTTGACAACATCGTGAATTCCTCATCCATAAGATTATGTCTCTCCACAACAAAAGCGTCAGCAACATCAGCAAGCCTCTTGAATGCAGTAGCAAAACTTGTAAATACAAGGTCCAAGTCCTCGTCATTTAATGAATCTGACACAATGTCTTCGTAAAGGGATAGCATCTGGTGCCTAAGTTCTGAAACTTCTCCATATGTATCTGGGTACAACTTTCTCGACAAAACGTCAAAGTCACCCAACAATGCCAAGAGCTTGGCATAGTTATCCCACGCTTTTTTAGAGGTGGGATAGCTTTGTCTAAAATGCTCCCAGATTTTTGTCATTGAAAAGCCAGATGTCAACTCCAAACCGACACTAAGAGAGGTGATTTCACGTGAATGGTCTGCAACAATCGGAACACTTTCGTGAGTTTCGAGCCATGAGGTGATCATACCGTGGTACACTCTGAGTTTCGAAAGGTTTTGCTCTTGTGAAGCCTCGGTAAGGGAGACCCAAATACATTGGATCTCCATCAAAGATTCGTAAAAATTGGAGGGCTGCTGAAAGAATTCGGAAAAGTTCATCGAAGCATCAAACACGTTGCTAATGAATTGTGCTACCGCTTTCACATAAGCATAAATGTTGATTTTGGGAGCTCTTTTGATTTCTCTCCCGAGACCGATAGCTGCCGATCTTTCGATGAAAGAAAGTTCACTCGCCTTACCGTTGATCGCCTTTTCTTCCACGCGCTGGACAAAAAATTTGGAGTCCAAAACAGATGCCGCAACCTGAAAGAGCACATTTGCATTTGTTCCATTGACATTGAAACCACAATTTACAAAGAAGCCCAAGAGGTAAGGATTCACAAGTGGATGCAAAACCTGACTAGAAGCAAAGTCGCGAGTCACAAGCAGAGATGCCGCCGTCTTACCATAAAGGGCTTTCATATTTGAAACAAACCCACTGGCTTGCAAGTGTTGGAGCACTTGGCAGACTTGTTCGAGTCTCGCTGATTCTACCAGTCCAAACTCTGGTCCGTTGAATGCTTTCGCCCATTTCTTGAGCTTTCCAAATTGAGAGACGCCAAAAATGCTTACCAAGGCACTTGCAAGACAGGATGCTGAATCTGCATTAACGCAATCGTGAACGAGTGCAAGTTGCCTCAAACTCGAGTCAGTAGAAGACACAAATGCGGAAATCGGCCTAGCCACCTGCAAACTCTCGTCCATTTGCATCTTTTCGAATTTCTGATCAATGTTGGTCGCATCGAGATTTTCCTCGGAAGACTCCTGGGTGATAGGCATACCGAGCAACATTCTGTCAAATGAGGTAGCTCTGCTCTGCAAGCTTTCCAAGAAGATTTCCACGCATCTGTTTCTCATTGCCCTGGAGAGCTCGCCATACCTTGGGTCAACTGTCAAGAATAATCTGAAATTTGGATGCGGTTTCAAGATTCTCGGAGAGCCATCTTCCTGTGAACATTCATTGATAATTAACGAGCCATTGTACTCTAAAAGCGAGTTGAGTCTGTCTAAAACAGACGGATTGCACAAATTGGCATTATCAAGCACCAACCACTCACCTCTGACAACAGCTTTCACAAGCATGCCATCAAACCAGTTAAATTTAACCGTGCTCACTTCTTGCAACTTTGAGTGTAATTCTTCGGCCGAAACAGAAAGAGCATCCAATTTTTCATTGGAGTAGAAAGTCAAGAAGCTCTGGAATTTTGTGAGCAAGTCGTGAAAGTTTTCAGCCACAATATCAGTGTCCTCCATGAATTGAAGAAGTTCTAAGCAACTCAAAAGCGAAGCTGGTTCCGACCCAGATTCTTTTAAATTCACAACCACCAATTCATTGAGTAGCTGGTGTATCTCAAGTGTAAGCGCATTGATGGAACGGGTAAGATCCACTTGTTCATAGCCACCTAAGATGTCCATACTGTCAACATCACTATTCATCGAGAATTCTGAAAGCTTTACCCCAACAATATTCGCTAAGAACCTGATGAGCTCGGTTTTACCTGCATTGGATGGACCGGTCAAAATGAGCGGAATGTTCTCATTGACACTTCTCATAGCAGACTCTAGAATAGGGAAGTTTGTTTGCAAGGTGACAAATTGCAATCGATCAGACGAGTTAGAAAACTGAAGAAGCTGGCTTCTTTTCATGAGAGAGCCTCCAGCCTGAACATACTCTTCACCCATTCCATAAAATGCATCTTTTTTTCTTTGTGGGCCGAAAATCGACTCAAAGAGTTCCTCGACATGTTGGCGATCCTCTGGAGTACGGAATCTGTGGCAAACAATCATGTCCAAAAAGTCGCCGACGGAATTGTCACTGGCGTGGCTTAAGTTATATTTGGAGCTGTAAAGACCAAGCCAGCGCAACGTGTCACGCAAATTGAACTCCCATGGACCACCCGACATGCCCCACTTCTTCTGCACCACAACCTCTTCCTCTAACTTAGTCATAAAACTGATAATTTTAGAGCAATCATCACGCGGTACATTGGGGAAAATCTGAGCGGAGATGAGCATCAAATCCTCGTTTTTCAAAACGTCCATGTGAACCACAGAGAAACGATTTACGAAAGACTTGGGTAAACCTTTTCTACCACCACCTTGGTATTGCGGGTTTTGCGCCGCGAATACCTTAAATTGCGGATGGCGAGGAAATGATCTGTCCAATTCTGGGATATAGGCCTCTCCTCTGTGATCCAAACAGGCATTTAAACCCTCTAAAACGGATTGAGAGGCTAAATTCATTTCATCGAGAAGCACCCATTCACCATTTTTCATTGCACGGAGAAATGGCGCATCTCTCCACACAAATTCACCAGTATTTCCGCCTTCCACTGGCGCGTCAGACCCAAACAAATCGATCAAGTCAGTTTGTTCGGACAAGTTGATCCTAATGAGCGGATTTCCGGTGGCTTTAGAAATAGCAGAAATCAAACTAGTTTTTCCAACACCAGGACTTCCCTCGAGCAAAATGGGCTTGTGAACCTGCATGGCTCTTATGACCCGCATTGCATTTGCGGCCGTAGTGGGTGCCAGTAAATTAAACAGCTCTTCCCATTCAGTTTCTGGCTTCCTAGGAATCTGGAACATGCCTGCTTTTAAGCAGTTGTCCTTCACTTCAATAGTAGGAGTACAACGAAAGGAGTTTTCGTCTGTGTCAGACCCAATGAGCAGGCACAACATTTGAAGACACTCTTGCTTATACTCGAGGAGCCTCTCCTGATTATCCGCAAGATAGGCAGTGTTATTAGTGCCCAAGGCATCAATAAACACCATCATGGCACCATTCACCAAAGCCAATTTGTCCGAAAACGTCAGGTCACACGAATTGATAAACTCAACCCATGCCAAAATGTCACGAAGTGAAATGACACCACTGTTTGCATTTCCATTGCCCAAACGTCTTCCGAACCACTCAGAGAATTTGACCAAAGGTACACTAAGATGGCGGTTTTCGGACTTTAAGCGTGATTCAACAATTTGTTGGACGTCGTTGAAATCATCCATAGACGGAACCCAGATCTCAGTAAATCTGTTTCTCAATGCTGGAGATAATTCCTTCTTTCCATAGTCCCCACCAGGATTCATTGATGCCAAGAACTGGAAAGTTTCCTCGGCAGCAAGAAACGAGTCTTCAGTGCCCTTTTCGGCCAACAACAAACTTCTTTCTGGTTCGAGAACGGAATTCAATCTTTCCAACACAGAGTCGTCCGCCAAAGAAATTTCGTCAAGTAAGAAAAACTCACCTTGCTTCATCGCGTTGATCAAAGGCCCATCAGCCCACTCAAACAATGAGGACGAGGTACGAATATGTTCATCAATTGTTTCAAGTAAGGACACTTCGATCGCCTCGTTTGGAACTTCAATTAGTGTTCTCTTGACACGTTCGTACTTCTTTACCAAGTCCTCAACCTTTGACTGCTCAAGCGACACATCTATTTTCATCAAGTCAAAGAATGAAAGAAGAGCCTTGAGCAATTCCGACCTAGTTTCAAAGCGATTCCTAATTGGTCTTTGAGCACCCAAGATGTCACCAGTTTCAGTGTTTTGGTGGGCATTGACGGTGATCAACTCACGCTGAAGAAGCTGTGCAAGAATTTGGCAGACAGTAGTCTTACCACACCCGGTTTCACCAACCAATAGAAGAGGCTCCTTGTACTTTATCGACATCTCAACCAACACAGCAAGTCTCCGCATGGCCTTTGTCCATACCACAGACAGCTCAAGTTCCATTAGTTGCTTGTTTTCCAACTTCTCGTAGTACTCGTCCATGTTGAGAGTTACTCTCATGACCTTCTCGATCGTTTCCTTTACCACAAGCTTCTCCTCTTGGGATCTGACTCTTTCCGCAAGCAACATGTAGCCGTTGGCAGCCAATTCTTCGTATCCAACAGCATCTCTTAATGCCCATCTGAACAAATCCCTTAGAGTAGCAAACGAATTTTTCTGCTCAAAGAGCCGGGAAGACTGACGACGCACAGACAATTGTCTGTACACTTCAACAATTTTCTTTCCATACGAGGGAGCAATTTGGCAACGCTCCCTCAAAATGACCTCAAGCTCATCCTGAGGAATATCATCAAAGTGTAATTCGAGGAATCTGTTTCTGAATGCACGCGACAACACTTTTCTTCCTCCGTATAAGCCTGGAGGATTCTGAGTGGCGAACAACATGAAGTCGGGATGAGGGTGAATGACCTCCTGTGTCTCGGGGATGAACAACTCTCTGTTATCATCAAGCAAGCGATTCAACGCCTCCAAAACGTCTGTAGGGGCAAGATTCAACTCATCTAAAACAATCCAATGGCCTTTTCTCAAAGCCTCCACTAAGACACCCTCGCGAAATACAAGTTTCCCACTGGAGTCCGAAACGTAGGTTCCCAAATATTCTTGCAAGTCAGTGTGCTCGTGATTGTTGATACGCACAAACTTGTGGCCGGTGATGCTTGCCAAATAGTTGATCATGGATGTCTTACCTGCAGAAGTTGGGCCTTGCACCAACACTGGGAACTTTCTGCTAGCAGTAGCACGCACCAAATTGAGAAGATTCTTCTCCACAAAAGGCGTAATGATGTAATTTGGCGTGGAGATCTCGCCAGGTCCCCGTTTCATCCAGTAATGCTTGAATTGTACATAGTCCGACTCGTTTGAAGACGGCGCAGGCGGGCAGCGCGCAATCACTTGTTTGGCGTTCTTGAGCTTGTCAATAGTGTACTTGGCAATTATGGGCCTTAATACCTCTTCTGACTTGCGGTCGAGCAATGTCAAAAACGACATACAAAAGCCCTCGTATAGGGCTCTCCGTAAACCGTAAATGGACACGATGTCGCAGACATAAATCAACGTGCGTGTCAATGTACGGATACTGAAGTGCGGTTTTTGATTGGCTCCGTCAACAATCTTGTTGGATTCGGCAAGCGTCTTGGCCTCATAGTACAATTCGGCAATATCTTCGATTGCCCAGTCGTCTCCCACGGCAAACCGCAGAATGTACTTTTCAATGATGGAGGTCAAGTCCTCTCTGTCCCTGTCTGGCGAGTGAACGTAGATTTCGCTGAATCTGGACCTGATACTCAAAGGTAAGTCACGCTTACCCACATCCGTCGAAGGATTCATGCAGCCAAAAATGCGGAAATCTGCGTGCGCTTTGATGGCTTCAACGTCGCCCCTCTCACTAAGTAGCACAGACCTCTGGTGTAAGTTCTCCGAGAGAAGATCAGCAATGCTTTCCAAGGTATCAGGCGAGGCCAAGTTGATCTCGTCTAGAAGAAGCCATTCACCGTTGCGCACGGCTTTCACTAAAGAACCCTCAACAAAGCTAAACACAAAGGAGTTTTCGAGGTTGGCAGCCTGGGATTCGAAGCCCTTGACGTCGAGCTGGAATTCCTGCCATTTTGAGAGGAGGACAGACTTTTCGGTCGAGCGAAGCTTTCTCTTTTTCTTTGGTCCGCCGTCCTCGGCAGCATCATCGTCAGACTCGTCGGGCTTGCTCAAAATCTCGTGAGCCATTTTAACGGCCTCGGTCCAGAGTTTGATCACGTTCTTCCATTGGTTCTTGTTGAAGCACTTCGATAGAAGCGCTGAGAATTTGCCATTTTTCTTTTGCGAGAATGTTGCGAGGAATAGGGTCTCAAACACTTCCTGCAACGGTGTGGCAACGCTCTTAGTGTTGACTGGCTTGTAACCTCCAAGTAAGTCGCCGGCCTCAGTTTGTTGCGACACGTTGATCACGGTCAATTTCTTGTGCATCATCTTGGCCACTTCCTGCACGACGGTGGTCTTTCCCGTACCGGTCTCACCGACGAGCAATATGGGCTCGATCATCTCGATGCCCACAGCAATCTGTTCCATCAAGCGTTTGGAGTGCTTAGTACGGGCAAATGTAGTTGTGTTTCCCGCCTTCCGCTTCGTGTGGACTGCCTTGTCTGCCTTCGATTTCACGAGCACGGCACGGCCAATCTCCAACTTTGCGTCGTCTACATAGAACGACGGCACGTGGCTATCGAGGTACAAGTTGATTCTGGAGGCCGGTATCTCCAAGACCTCGCCTATAGCGCTGACCAAGGGCGCCAAGGCACCGTACTCGGTGATAGCGCTACCGAAGCACTCAACGGCCTCGGCAAAGATATTGTCGTAGACCTGAGCCTCCAAAAGCTGGTCCGACGACGTTACGCCTTTGTTCTGTAGCATCACGTGGCAACGAGAGCACACCTTCATCAAGTCGCGCGTGGAGATCACGCGGGGGTGCGAGCCCTTGTTCAACGACACAAACGACGGCATGGCGTATATGTGACACACCTTGTTGTAGACGGAGATGAACTTGGCTATCAAGTTCCGCAAGAGCGGGTAGCGTGTCGCCAAGATGGCGCGGAGCTCGAGGTCGCTGGGAGGCGCTACTGGCACGAGCAGCCACAAGCGGAGGCCGATCATGTCCGGTACGCGGATGCTGGGCGACGTGCGCACTGTGGAGAGGAGTTTGAAGCCGCTGTGCGCCCGAATCACCTCGCCACGCGACGGGATGCTCAACTCGCGCTTTTCAAGCAAGGTCAAGAGGATGGAGAGCACCTCGGTGGGTGCCTTGTCGATGTCCTCCACGAGCACCCACTTACCCTCGCGCACAGCAGTGGTTAAGACGCCGGAACGCCACTCGAACGAGCCTGGCTTCTCGCCCGAGGTGTACGTGCCCAAGAGCAACTTGGCGTCCGTCTGCTCGCCCAAGTGGATCTTGACGATATCGTCTTGCGCACCAAGATAGCGCGCAAGCAGGTTCACCAAGAACGTCTTGCCGGAACCCGCCTGTCCGTGCAATAACACGGGCCGGTTATTCTGCACAGCGCAGGCCAAGGTGCGCAACACCGTCACGGCGTTTTGTGTGGGCACAACCTCTTCGGTGGAGACGGGGCTCTTGCTGGCACCGGGGCAAGCCACGAGCACGCCGCATATGCTTATCACCAGCTGCGAGAGATCGCACGGGCGAATCTCGAGAGGCAGCGCCAGTGTGTTGCAGGGCACGTGCGGCGCCACGCTCGTGTGGTTCAGTAAGCGCTTGGCCTCCACGATGTCAAGGAAGCGGTAGTCGATTTTATAACCACCATCGAGCGGTGCGGTCAAGGAGCCGTCATTCGTGTGGGTGCGGAGCATGTCGCTGCGCGCCACCTCGGACGCGTTCAAGTAGCGGGCCAAGATTAGCACGGCCAAGTACTTGGCCACGGTGTGAGCAGCGTCAAGACTGAGCACGTGATAGAGGGCCTGTGGAAGCACAAAGCCGACAAAGCGTTGTGGCTTGTACGCGTATATTCTGTGGAGCGCCAACAACACGCTCTGCATTTCGTCGGCAGGTATTTCGTGCACAGGCGCCCTCGGCAAGAGCGCCAGCGCAAATTTGCGCTGCGCCATGAAATACTCAATGAGGCCCACGCTCTCGGGAAAGAGCGCCACCACCCGCGACAACGCAAGTAGGATCACGGAGCCGCGGATGGTGGGCTCGGGCGTGCCTTGGGTCTCGGCCAACGCCGCCTCAAAGGCGTCGGACTTCTCGATCCACCGTGCCACAACCTCGAGGAACACCTCGCGGTACGCATGGAGCACTGCCGTGGTTGTTTTGGGGTGCAAGGCGAAGATGGCCAACCGATCCAAGTTGTCCAGGACTGAGGCGCTGGTATCATAGAGGAACGGCAGCGGGAGGTTTTTCTGGGGACAGGCCCGTGCATACGCCGCGTAGCGGGCCGTGGCCTGGGCTAGGTCAAGCAGTATCTCGTGGTTCATGGTGTCACGATGTCTGTCCAGCCTGTGTCGGTGTCCAGAAAGTAGATGGGTTTTTTTTAGGAACTACCTGGAGCAGCTCTGTTTTTTCGGGCGGCTGCGAGATGCGAATGCGATGGGCCCATGCACGGCCGGCATGGGGCACGAGGTCCCGCGACAATCGTGGCCCTGCACTGGCTGATTATTAGAGCGAGCGGGTTCCTCCGGCTTTCGGATGCTCTCTGCTTTTTCCCTGCCTTTCATGATATTTCTCTGATTCTCGAGACATTATGTGGCTGTGTTTGCGTGAGCGTACCGAAGCCGCCAATTTTGTAGAGTTCTTCGATGTGGCTTGTTTTTTTTCGAGGTGTCTGGCTGCTTGTACTGGCTGGCGCTGGAAGCGCTATCAGGTGCGGTGCGCATTAGACTTGCGGGACTGCGATAGGGTGCACCTGTTTTTCATGTGTTCAAGCAAGGAACTTTTAATAAGGAAATGCTTGCCGAAGTGCAAGGCAGCGGGGGAGCTCCTTGAAAAAACAAAACCAAGTGAATGTGCTTGTAGGTGCTTCCTGCGGTGTTCTTTGTCAGCTGATTGCATTAAAGCCAGGCCGCAAATCGTTATCGCATCACCGGGATATTCTGACCAGGACGCCGGCGGCATAGGCTTGTACCATGCGCTTGTATTTGCAGTATGCTGCATATCCTGGTTGGACTTTTCTTTCGAAATTGATTCAGTTTGTGGGTTCTGTCTCCGTTCACTTTGCTCTGGGGCCTCTATTGAAGGACAGCGACATCAGTCAGTTTTTGAAAAAAAACGCCACTTTATTGTCTGTGTCAAAGTTGGGACATCCTAAACACAAATCACACGCTCCATATCCCTCTTCATTCCCTCCAGGGTGTGTGCTAGTTGCCATGAAGAGCAAGCAATCAATATGCCCAACCCAATCCACCCATTATATGATTTAACTGCTTTCATTATCATATTCATTTCTTGTATTCCGTTCAAAGCGTTTCCGCCAACTCTGATTCTGATCCCTACTTGCGGGTCATATTACAGCAGCCTCAGAGCTTCCATTTTGCAATCATGTGTTTTGAATAAACAAAACTTTAGCCTCGCATTGTTTGGAAAGCTTCCGAGAGCTAGTGGATCGCTTGACTGATAGTCAAGAGTCATGTATCCCGCCCCTTACTCATAGGTGAGTTCTATATCGTGGCACCTCAATTGTTCTGCGGCATTTTATGCGCCACTGGACGCTATTTTTATATACAAAAGGCCAAGTTCGCCGGTTTGTTTACCCAAATTACCATTGACTGGTAAACACACGTTGATGTTATTGGCTGTTTTTATGAGCACCTCGCTGCAATGGCAAAAATGTTAGTCATGTCATTCTTGCAACTGCGCAAACGCGGCAGGTGAACTCACGTGAGTTATCAAGTGGGACCAGAGAATGAACTGCCCGTACATTGAAATACACAAAGCAGCACATATGAAAAGATGATGATTCTAGTAGCTAAGACTACTTTTTTAGATTGTTTTTTTCAAACTCACCTGGGGTATATTAGACCGTCATTCGTTTCGTATCCAATTCACATCCAAGGTTTCTAAAAGAGAAAAAAGTTGCGAGGATATCGACACAATGCACAAGACGCTGTTCCAATAATTTTTTAAAAAACATCACCTCAGTGGTAAACATAATTTGTAGTCCTGCTCGACGACTAATACTATGGACACATCAAAGCAAGCCTTTTGATAAACAATGCTTCCGACTATCGTCCAGATCAAAATCTGACCTCTAATTTAATGCTTACAAGAAGACAAAAAATAAACCGTCGGGATAGTATTTCATACCGATATCTGTCTAACGAATCAATCAATTAGGACAAAACCGAAGTTTTGGTGTATGTATTCAGCTAATAAACCTTGCCTTGGTTGAGACAGATGCTGCCCATATTCGTACTTGTGAAATATATGAGTCAATCTATTTGGAATTAATGTCAGCATGAGCATAAAGAAGCAATGGTTTATTTGATCGTAGATGTGAGCAGCACCGTCTAATGTCGAAGATGAACGTGATTAATATTGGATTTACAATGCCATCGCGCTAAGACACAACAGATAAACGAAGCCTTGACAGCATATGAGGAAGCCTGCTCACATTTCAATAAGTCGAAGCTAGAGGTGGTCGATAAACCGTGGTGAAATGAATTTATCTCGTATTTCATATATTTGGTTGAAGCGACAGGAAAACAAATGACCCACAAGAAATGCGTAAATCGTTCTTTTGGCAATATGTTATTTCCAGTTAGACTAATCCAAAGATTGTCTGACTTTTGAGACCGCAGGTGCTAAATCTGGAAATTTGGTGCATATCAGATATTCAAAGCTCGGTGCCCATTTCTGGTTCTCTTTCAAATTCCATTGGTAAGTCGCTTTTGACCTGGAAGACGCTGTGTCTACATTTGCACCACAAGCAGCGAACATACAGTTGGGTGCGAAATACACCCAAACAAACACAACGATTCTGTAAACCAGAAAGAACACAGCTAGAAGCCTGGAAGAAAAAGCAAAGAGGAAGTGATTTTTTGATAAGCTATCATACGTAGCAGAAATTCACAAAGAAAATTGTCGCCATCCGTTGAGCTGAGCTGAAGCAATTATTTGAAGCCAGACGCTCGAAAACAAAACACTTCAAAGACAAGTCCGAAATACAGACTATGTTGTTTAGAGTCGTTTTTTTCTTTTTGCTTTTGTTGGCTGAGGAAGCTATTGCTAAAGACTTGTCCTCTAGCATTTACTCGCGATGTATGTATTAGCTTCAAACCCACAAGGCAGAAGTCAACTTTTTCTAACACATAGACACCAACAATACAGAGGAGCCCCCACGGTCATGCATTTTCGAGAAAGTTACAGTGTCGAACACCCAGGAAGCACAAGCGATCAGCCATTGTGAGATGATCCGAGGCAATATCGAGGTCACGGAGTTTGAAGACTCGATTCTCAGATTGGACCGCATAAGCAAGATTGAGGGTAGCTTGATCATCAGAAATAGCGAGAATTTGATGCGCGTGGATGCTTACTCGCTCCGCGTAATCACCGACACGTTCCACATGGAAAGATTACAGCTGTTGGGGTTAATCGAAATGCCCAACTTGGCCTCGGTGTACAGATTGGAATGGCAGGTATTACCGCTTTTGAGCCAGGCGTCGATTGGCAGCCTCAAAGACGTCAGGAGCGTCACCGTCTCGGACACGTCGTTGGAGATGATTTCCAAGTTCGCAGGGTCCGAGTTGCAGGACTTGAATATCAACAACAATCGGTTCATGGAACTCGTCGATTTTGACGCCGAGACAGTCAGCAATCTCTTGCACATCACAGGGAACGCCCCCAATATGCGTGTGAAGCTTGGCCAGTTGCGGCTGGCTCGCAACATCAGCGTGAGCAATGTTCGCGAGTTGAACATGACACGGTTGCGCAAAGTGGACGGGTCCATGAGCATGGTGGAAAACACGCTCACGGATATCTCGTTCCCATCGCTTTCCGAAATAGGCGGGCTGTTCCGCATGGCCGAAAATCACGAGGCCAACGGAGCCAACTTCGACGCGGTGCTTGACATTGGAGGCGGCGTGCTGATTGCAAACAACAGTGCACTTTCCAAAATCAATTTTCTTCCCAAACTTCAGGCCATTGGAGGTGCTCTTGAGATGATAGGCGATATTGCGGACACCGAGTGGCAGAGCTTGAAAATGGTCAAGGGCAGTATCAGTCTCCGCTCGTCCGACTCGAATTTCGACTGCAACAAGTGGATCTCGGGCCCCATAAAGAACACCTTGCGGGGCGGCGAGATTGCGTGTTTCCTGCAAAGCCCTGACGGGTCCACGACGTCCGCATCGTCCGGCGCCACTGGCGTTGATCAAGTGTCACAGGGCGCCAAGCACTTCAGCAGGTGGATCTTGGCCACGTTTGTTTTCGCCGTCTGCTTGAGCGCCTAGCTACGTGGTATCCTCACTATATAAGTCATTGCTGCGAATATACTCGTCAACTTCCTTGAGCAATGGCGGGCTTTGGGCCACGGCTCCGGTAGCGTAGGCCTGTCTGATAGCTGACGAGCTTATGAATCCAATGGATTCCCGGGCGGTCTGGACAGACGTCAAAATGATGTTGCGGGCCCACAGGCGCGGGATATCCGGGAACTCGCCTCGGGCTATGCGACCTATGTAGTTTTGCTGCTGGTCGAACTCCTCGCCAGTGTCTGCCCGAGTCAAGCAAAAGAGATCTGTGTTGTACATAAAATCATTGAGCGAGTCCACCAAGGATGCCGGCGCGTAGTACTTGGGATCCAAAACACGTATAAGCGTATCGAAGCCAAGCAAAAAAGTCAATCTTGCAGACGCGTAGTTTGCCTGCGGTTCCACAGAGCAGTGGGCCTGGATCGCCGCGGACTTGTCAGCAAACTTAGCGTGTTTAGTAAGTCCGATAGCAACGGGAAGTTCGAGTGATTCTAGAGACGACGCCATCCTGTGCATCATGGCCAATCTGTGGTCAAACAGAGCCGGTTTCGGGACGACTTTGTCGGCATTTTTCACCGAAAGTAGAAGCAAGAGCATCTTGGGCAGCTCGGAGAGTTCCGGGTGTGCTCTTGCATCGCCAAAGTCATGGTCAATGGCCTCTTTGGCAAGGGTGAAATGCGCCATGTGAGGAGGATTGAATGACGAATCTAGAACGAGGATTCTGGATACACTGGCCGCCTGCTTAGCGGATCGATACACTATGGCAAAATCCTTGCCGGATTGGACAAACACATCAAGTGCCGCTTTGTAATTCATTGCACAATCGCAGATCTTGTCTCGAGAAACAGAATGAAGTTGCGGTGAGTAGCGTGCGATTTAGGCAGGCGAGGTGGTGGGTGCGAAAAAGCTCACTATGGCTGTGGTGATGACTGGTCAGTTGAACTGAATGGCCGGCTTCGAAATCAGGGAAAGTTTTTGACAAAGCAAATTTTCCTTCCTAAAAATAAGAGGAAAGACTTGGCTCAGTTCTGAGGAGGAGCTGTATGACCGGCAAGGTACTGAGAGAGGCGTAGGTTGTCAAAAGAGCGATTTCAGTGTGGCTAAAACTTTGAGTTTGTTTGGGTCTCGACTCAGTTTTTTATCCTGAGATCGTGTGGTATGTATCCTTCTCTAAATGGAGCCCGAGTTAAGATAAATCCAATAGTATTAGAGCCTTGTGAAGATAAATTTTGGCTTTAAAGCCTCTGGAGCTCAATAAGCAGTTGCATCTGGACACAATCCAGCTCGTAATCCAGATCTAAATAAGCAACTAGCTCAAAGCGGTACTATAGTTTGATTACTTCGATCGATGGGGACTTCTGTTTGTGCGAGAATATGCGAGAACCCAAAATGAAAGATTGCTCAATGCCATGAGAATGAATACGGGAGTGCAATGCGAGGTAATAGATCAAACCAGAGTGCCCGCGTATGTTCTATAAGATGCAAAGAAACATACGAAAGTCGGGCTGTCGTCTTGGGGACTAGAAAATGAGCTGCCTGGAAGCCTGCTATAGACTGGGTCACTTCGGAATCTGGAAGCCAGCAATGCAACGTGAGGCTTAAACTGTTTCGTACTGTTTCATAGTGGGCATTATGAACTGAAAATGCTTCCAGTATTTTCGCCTAATCGAATTAAATTCCAAGTATACATTTTGAACAATGTGCAATGTTCGGATGCCAAGGATACGAATATTGAAGCTGTGGGCCTCAATTAATAATCAAGAAACAGACAGATTACAGAGGATTTCCACACACATAAATGAAGTCAGAAACTTGAGGCAAATCAAAGAACACCACTAATGCAAATTACTCGAAGCACAGGAAACTTTTCTATTCAAGATATTTTATACAGCCAATAAGCGCCAGATGGTTTTTATGATCGGTTGTGATCTTCTGTTACAAGGCCCTAGAGCTCATCAGTATGTCTGGATTTGCCAGATACATCCACCAACTCCACATCAAAGACTAAACGTTAGTAAATTTCGCTCTTCGAAAAAGATCAAAAAAGCAAGCGGCTCTTTCTCATTTCTTCTCAGAATATAAGGTAGAAAATATTACAGATTACACAAAGCCGACAGCAATGGGAATCGAGAGGTTAGAGTCACCGGGGTTCTCTGTAAAATCAGAGCGTTGAAAGCAACGACAGGCAAAGTAACATACTTAAGTCAGAGTTGGCCGGAATGGGCCCAACGTTTCGCAGGCCGTAGCCTAATTCCGATGGAATGTACAAGGTTCTCTGCTCCCCCACACACATATCAAGAATCCCCTGATCCCAGCCTTTGATCACGCGGCCAGTCCCCAATTTAAACACGATAGGGCGGCCTCTAGAATCAGTGGTGTCAAACACAGTGCCATCAGCGAGTTTTCCCGTGTAAAGCACGGAGACTTCGTCCCCATTTTTGGCACGGTATTCGCATTTCTCGACGGACTTGGTCACGTCTTCATGGTTAGTATATGAGCCACTGGAGCCTTTTTGGAACAGAGCTCTTATTACGAGGGGCAGATGTTTCAATTCACGTACCAATTTGTAACGCGGAAGCTAGCACGGCATTTGCAATTGCAATTGTAGCAATCGCTTTAGAAGTGAATCCGTACAACATGGTTTGATGGGGAGGTATGAGACTGGCTTCAGGTTCGCTTTATCTGAAGTGCGGCTCTGTTTGTCAGTGCGAAAAAAGGGCATTTGCTCTACGTTTCTAAAAGTGTACTTAATCAAACATTAAATATTCTAATATACAAGCTAATATACCCGTTAAACGAGAGCCGGTGCGGCCTCGGTAAAAAATTTATCAGTCACCTCATAATCCCCCATGATGGTGACGTACCCAAACTAATAAAACAAATGTGAAAATATTCTCGTCAATTTCATCTCCGGAATGCGTCTGCAACTTCCGCATTCGTTCATCTTCAACCGATACGCGAACCCTCCCCCTCCCCGGGCTCGTCGATCGATTCGTGCGGAAAATCCCTCATCGATTCTCCACTCAGTTGGCAAAAAGCCTCCCGTTTTCCAATTCTTCAATGGTGTTTTCAACAACATCGTCGTCGTCGTCATCCTCAACCAATTCAATGGTGGCGTACTTGATCATGTCCCATCTTTTCCAGTACGCATAAGCATCGTTGTAATCTTCAGAATCCACCAAGTCTTGCAAAAAATACTTTGCTTTCGTCAAGCGGTCCTTCAAAGCCTGTAAATGACAGGATGAGGGGTCTCTACTGGTCGAAGTCTGCTCGGTTGCATTGATTTGAACAGATGGGCCCATAATGGATGGCTTTCTCAGCATGATTGGCTTGAACACTTGTTTGTGCTCGAAGTCAGTATCATAGTCAGTCAAATCTGTAGTGACGCCACAGTCGTCCTCGTCATCAGTGACCGATGAGCCGGGCGCATTGTATCCATAAGCCTCATTCTCAATGTGAGAAGCGGCATCACAATATCTGGCCCAAGCTTCATCTATAGCACCAACAAGATAATCGAAGCATCTGGCTCTGGCACTTTTATCGGATACCGGCATAGAGTTTTTGGAGCTGTTCACTGAGGAGCAGCTGTCAGAGATATGGAAGAAGTTACCAGAGGAAGAGGTGCGATGCAACATCTGTATGTTCCCATGAAGGTTATTCACATACACGGATGACTTGCAGGGCGAGCTCAGCAACTTGCAGTCCAAGTTGTCGTCATCGCTAGAGCGAGAAGATGTGGGCTTAGAAGGCTCATAGTGACCCTCGTCATCATCACTATATTGCGCAACGGCCTTGGACAACTTATCGTCCAAAGAAAAAGACACTCTGCTAGAGGCTCTTCTCTTTGCTCTTATTTGATCAGCAATGTAGCACGACTGTTGATCTTCAGAATCCGAAAGAGAGTCTGATGATGACGAGTAACAAGTCCCGCCAGCCACTTGCTTAAAACATACTTGAGGCAAGCGCTTGTTTGAGACAGTGTTCATGTTGATTTTAGACAAGCACATTCTCTTCGCTGCAGGACTCTCATGCTGCACCAGCTGGGTATACCCGCAGGTGCGTTTACAAGATGGGAGAAAAGCTTGTGAGCATAAAGCCATGTTGTGGGGAGGGGTATAGGTCACGTGAGGTTCTGGCACAAGAGAGAACAAAAATCCAAACGTTTGGATGTGTTGTGCGAGAAGTGCGAAAATAAGGGTTGGAATCCGAGCCAGCCAATCAAGGGGTCAGAAAACACTTGTACACAGGAAATGAACAAGGGTGGCGCTAGATGAGGGCGGAAAACTTTTACCCAGCAAAAATCCAGAGAGCAGCCGACTGGACGTATCAACCAAGGGTTCAAAAGGCGCTTTTTCGGGAAATTTAAAAGAATCAAGTCTCTGCCTTAATCAAGAGCTTGCAATATCACACGCTTTTGTGTCGACAGAAAGGAGATGTCGAAAGCCGAAGGTGATCAAAAAACGTGAACTTTTGTGCGAGGGCCAAAAGTTTGTGTAGGAAAAAGGCGGAAATAAAAAAAGTGGCACGCCGGAACAAAAAATAAAATATAATGCGCACCGCGACATGGTGAGATGGCACGAGTAATATACTGGAAGGGTCACGGTACCATGGGGCTGAGGTGCAGGCCTAAGGGCATGCAGCGCTCGCGCGCTCATACTGTGATTCGCTGGCGTTGTTTGTTGCTGCCGGGTAACAAGAGGGGGGATGCAGGAGTTGCACTTTATATGCACCAACGGTTCCTAAAAGGTGGACTCGCATTTGGAATGGAACGAGTGATAAGTTAATTCGCGCGACAACAATAGCCCAATGGACAAAAGAATAGGAAACATTCTCCCTCTTGCAGCAAGAGATTGCGACTTTTATCTGAAATGGTTGAGCTGGCATATGCCTTAAATTTTTAATGGCTCATATCCAAGTGAATGGAGAGGCGGAAATGCCACGTGGCCTGATCTTGCATAGAGCTATCTGCAACGGAAGCTTAGAGAAGGCGGCCGCACGATTTTTTTGAGATTTCCAATCGGTTTCCGCCCCCATGCGAAACAGCGACATGGCCCCTATCCTGTCTCGCATGCTAAATATGAACCGCGGTATCGTGCGTCCAAAAATAGCAACGAACCCGAGGACTGTGCAACATGCCAAGAGGGAAAACAACAAAGTCGAAAACAGCAAGGCTGAACCTGAATATGCTAATACTGCCAGGAAGCATCTAGAATACGAACCACACAAGTCGCTAGTTTTGGACAGCTCGAAAGTCTGACACAGGCTTGGTTTCTCTAGACATTGTTCGAGTGTATTGTTGATTGTTCCAAGCTCTTGTTACACAACCTTGTTATTGTCTTGCTCACCGCGCATTTGCAACCGTGACATTTTGCACGCTAGCCCTGAGATCGTTGAAATATTAAATTTGTTGTTCCATCCGTGGTCAGCCACAATTGAAGGACTCAGATTTGCATTTTTTTTTTCGGCAGCTGAGCCCATTTTCATGATTTGCTTCACGCAAGTGGCATTCATCGGCTCTTCCGATCATTGTTGTGTTATACTTTGACGATGAATTACGAGACGTGAGAAATGAAGGTTAATTGTTCGTTCGCATGTTCCCGCTTGTGGCGACACATGACAGATGGTTCTTGACATAATGAGAAAGGCACCTGAGTATCCAGCTCGGTGCACTAGAGAATGGATTCTACCAAAAGGCGCCATGCATGAGTCTATTTCGAATGCCCATTTGACCACGGCTGTGACAAGGATCTACACTATTACAGATTACGCAAAATCTGTCTGCAGCAGTCTAAAAGTCCTTGTCGGATTGTCTATATGACTGGGCACCGGGCCCTGTCTGAGAATGTCAAATATTGTTGTAGCCGCGTCCACACGAAGAAGGCACGCAGAGTCGGTGTGCAAAGCATGCACTCATGACAAGACCGCCATGCTAGTGGACAATCCAAGCCCGAAGCAGCAGTCCAACTCGTCCCTCGGCTGCACAATTGAGAGCAAATCACGAGGCAGATGTCGCCAGTGTTTGCGAGCTAGGCCGACTGGACGCCTGAGAGTTCAGCCTGCTCAGCCCAGTGCTGAAAGTGTTTAGCCGTTCTTCTACAGTCACCATGGCGCGCGCAAGCACCGTGAGAAGCCTGCTGAAATTGCGGTTGTTCACCAAGAGCATGTCGTTCTCCTTGAACCGCGTGTATATGTGTTGCAAGACAGGCACTAGGCACCGGAGCCCGATGAACCAGAGCCGCACCAGGAGAAGCACCAAGAGTTCGAGCTTATCGGCAATGGACGTGTCGTCGTCAAGCAGGGACCCCCGCGTGAACTCGGCAATGTCGTCGGCATCCGCCCGCATGCCCAAGTCCACCATCAAGTGACGCAACAACGCGACTTTCTGCGCGTAGTCGAGCTGGTCGAGCAACTCGGCGCTGTCCACTTTCAGAGCCGAGCTCCCATACTCGCCTGCGCTCGTTTGCAGCCGACGCTCGCTGTGAATGAAGGGCACGGACGCATATATGCTATCTTGAGCGCGGGCCACCAACAGTACCAATTTCTGAGTCGCGTCGTCGCCGGCGCGGGCCATCATAATCTCAAGCACGAGCCGGCGCCACCCGGCCTCCTCGGCCTGCCTTTGCTGCTGCTGCCGCACGACCTCCTTGAGATTCCTGTTGATAAGCGACGTGAACTCGTCGTGCTGCTCACACAAATACAGCTCCACGCGCTCGGTGCGGAGGCTCTGCGTGTCCGTGTCTCTGGCTGTGTCGTTGCCGTCATCCTCGGCGTCTAATGAGGAGTTGCGGCCCAGCGCAAGCGAACTTCTCTCTGTTGCGGGCCGTTTCTCTCGCATTTTCTTGCGGATTTTCTGCGACGGCGTCGCAAGCGGCCGCACCTCGTCCGGCGAGAGCTCGAGGTCCGCCAATCTGGAAGCCCCGGAGCCCATAAGATTGTGCACACGCTGCGGAAGCCGATCGGAAAACGGGACCAAGTTTACGGCTGTACTGATGGCGGCACGCACGACCATGTTCCAGGGCTGGGCGTGGTGCGAGGCGAACTTTGGAAATGCTGCTTATGTGTCTGAGCGACCCGCCTGTTTAAAGAGACCGGGTGTTCAGGTGTTAAGTTTGATCTGTGGCCTGTTGTTGGTGCTTATCAAAGAAAAGCGGAGGGTGGAATCGGACGACCGTGTGCAGGCCGGTGGGCTGGGCGATTTGGGCCAGGGCAGTTATCGCAGGCGTGGTGGGGTGCAAGGACGATCCATGGATGTGGGCTATCAGACATCACGTGGGCCGAGAGAGCCCGTTCTCTTGCGCACGTAGATGGGCATTTCCTGCTTGGGCGTCTTGGGCTCAACAAGCACGCTCCCGAATGTCGGCGCCCGTGGTGTTGGGACGGCTTTTAGTGAAAGTCTAATATTGACTGGTGCCAGACCAGCGCGCGCTGGGGCCAACGGGAAGACCCAACAATAGACTGGGGGCCGCCGACTCACACCGGTTCTTGGGCTTTCGTTCATTATGCTTGCCCGCTTTTTTTTTCTTCTCTGCAAAAACGCCTGTCTTGAAATTCAACGGTACGTCTGGCCCCAGTGCTCGGGCGCCTTTAATAAGTACCGCATCATCAAGCTTCTAGCTGGTGAGAACTATCGACTTCGCCCTGGGAGACCGTCGCGCACGTGACCTGCCTGGGCACCTTTCGCAGCAATTCGCCAGAGGTTATGCAGCTCTGGCCCCACGGCTGATCACTTGTTAAATGTTGCTGCCTTGCGGATCGGACAGCCACAACTATTCTTCCCAATCTACTCGTGAATAAACGAGTAAAACGACGCTTTGGAACCATCATAAACTTCGGAATCTGTCATGTCGTCTCTTGCCATCAAATGGCTCACCAACCGGTTTCTTAAGGACAATCAATTCACCAAGTTCGGTGTCGAGGATCCCTACTACGAGCACATAATCGTGGGCCATGATCGCCGGGGCAAACCCAAGCACAAAAAAATTAAAAGAGCCATTCCGGATGGAATTAGTGAAAACGACGCCAAGGTGCTTCTGTCCGTGAAGAAACAGGCTTTCCGCTACGACATGTGGTTCACCTTCTTTGGGTTGCGGTTTGGCATCTCCAACGTCGTAGGCCTCATTCCTATAGTGGGCGCGGTGGTGACCAATTTCTGGTCTCTTTCACTATTCTGGAAAGCGAGGGCCTTGGAGGACGGGCTTCCTTTGGACATTCAGCTCATTTTTCTCTTCAACATCTTGGTGGACTTTCTTCTCTCGCTCATCCCTATAGTTGGAGATATCATCGAGGTTGGATATAAGGCCAACCTGAGAAATTTTCTCGTACTTGAAAAGCACCTTATTCGTGTTGGCCAGAAAAATATGGGGCTTATCAGTGAGGATGACGTCCGGCCCGGATTCTTGAATGATAAGGTCCAGCCCTATGTCGAGGAAAGCATTGTGCCAGGGGCCGCCAGGGCAGGAGAACACATCAAGAAGTTTGTGCAGAACAACTTCAAGAACTCCGCGTCTTCTGAGTCTTCGGTCACATCCGCAGCCACCACCCAGTCTTCGGACGCCACTGCGATTGGCACGCTAGAAACGAACATTGACGACGACACCAAAAGCATCCGCAGCTTTGCCGACGTCATGTAAATGAGCGGGGCGGTTATCCCCTATATATTGGACAAGAATGGTGATGAGAAAAGGTGCTGGATTACGCAACAGTACGGTTCATCAATCGATGAAACATTTGATCTTTCGAGCGAGCCTTTGGAACAGACACTTTACTCGAGACTACCTTATTGGGGGGCAACGCCTCGATGCTTCTAGCTGGGTGCTACGTTTGTCGTGATGGAACCTGTTTTGAGTCTTTCCAGAATGTGCGATGAAATCTTTACGTAATTTGAATTGTGGCAGACTCCAGAAAGACCGTTCCTGTCTATATTTCAGCGAAATTGGCTTATTCATGTGAGCCACAAAAGAGCCTGATGGCACTTTGGAGACATTACACTGAAGGCACAATTGGTGTGTGAGCGGGCTAGACCTTGGCTCCCGTCGTAACCTAGTTTTTGGATCCCAGACTGGCATTTCAGAGATAATGCTATCTTGCACAGTTGAGCACTAGGTGAAATGAAACAAGGAGGGCTTCGATCATATATGGAAGTGCACGGAGAGTATTGAAACGTTTCTGTTTTTTCTAATACTATTTGGGTACACTCAATTTGTCGTGGAGGGAAGCGTTGTTAATGCTCCGAAGTTCAGAGCGACCGTTTTATAAAAAAACAATTTCGATGAATGCATTGCGCCTGAACTGTCTTACGCGGTCTGGTATTGCTCTCTGCTGGAATAATCTTAGTAGATGTAAGAACTACGTGGCTGTCTCATTTCTCAATGAAGATTTTGTAGGCTCATCGTTGAGGATACAAAATATCATTATTACATTCTGTTAACGTATGTCTTGAAAGTTCATACGTGTGGAATTCTTCAACGCCCCGTTGATGCAATCTCCGTTTTCGCGAGCACTGGTAATAATTCTCTGGGTTCTATCCATAGAGCCTTCTGAATCTCTTATATAGTATCCAAGTACGTATCATGTGTTCTTTTTCTCGCCATTCATTGCTCAACAAGTGTTGCATAGTCCTGGTCCAGGAATGAGCTGGAATCGTGAGATACTTGCTGTTAAATTATAATTTTCAAAAAGAAATGTCGCAACTGCATACTTGAAATGAACAATACAAATGCGTCAGATATATAATCGAATTTTAAAGTCCCTGGTATCAACTCAACAATGAAGGTCTCCGCAAGTGCACACAGCCATACATGCTCTTCCTTTATTCTGTGACTCGTCAGATACCATTGTGAACCCTTATTGTGAGTGCCGTGAGATTACATAGTGAACGACTGTTGGAATATTCCTTTGTGTTGTAGAGGCTTCCTTCACGTGACCTCCAGATCAGATATATAAGACAGATTCCCCTTGTTAAGAATGCTAATTTATTATGTGGTGCCCACTATGCCCGGGATAGCCCATAGGTTCCCGCTATTGGAGCCCCCTGTTTATTCCCCACTCCATAGTGACACTGATTCTCCCCCAAAATTCTGGATTTCCTATGATCTCAAGGGGATCAAAAGAAAAAAATATTTTTACAGACCCCTTATGTCTGTGAGGTATGGGAACTCCTACTTGACTTCCGAACCTGGAGTTATAAAAGATGATATCTGGGGATGGTGGGATTGTGCCATGGCCCTCGTAACTATTAACTCGAGTCAAACCACACCACGAGGATACACGACAAAGACAAATTCAGAAACAGAAATTCAAAGTATTCTCCTTTACTGAAGTAGGACTTCTCGTGTCGACAGCGGTCAGGTGAGATAAAAGAATTCATCTTGAAGTGCGAAACACAGAAAATGCTCTTCCCACTAGGACAGGAATACCTCCAATATAAGACACCGATTTCCGAACTGGCCTTTTTAAACCGTCTTGCAGGTGCACCTCGATTCGTTTTCTGGAGTAGTGTCTTTGAGATTTTGCCACCTTTAAAATCAGCCCCAGGTTTCTGGCCTGCCAGCCATTTGGCGCGCATGATGACGCGACCGCAGCCGCGCCTCGCAAACCAGAAATGTGTGAGAACTAGACGCTTAGCCCTAATTAATCATGTGACAAATGAGACATTAAAGTTCGCACCACTTACCCGGAACCAAATAGCACGACGAGTATATGAAGGGAAGAGAATTCCCTCTAGAGATCTTTTTAGAAGGTCAGTTGACACAAAAGTGGTTTTAGTTTTTCCTAAATAAAGGTTTATTTCCACACGCTAGTACATCATGTCGAATCCGATATCTCAACTGTACCAGTTGGGAACCACTTGTGGACAGGACATTGAGTTGGAATATCCTGTACTCAAGCAGAAATACAAACAGGTTATGGGTCCTGAGCCGACCGCTGAGCACAAACGGATGCTTACATCGACTTTCGGAAAACTTCAAGATGAGAGTCTTACTAGTGTGTGGAAAATATTCTTTGAAAGAAGGATATTTGATTTTGACCAAAATGTTTTTATTTTCTACAAAGTAAGGACCG